>NC_064616.1:37642121-37945151 GCF_023898315.1 Schistocerca nitens
ATTTGGAGATTATTTATATGTTTAGTGATTTTGTTGTTTATGTTTACACAAAACGTGCTTGATTGGTCATAGATATTTATATTAAACAGTTTTTCAGAAAAAAAATTTTCCAGTACGTACGGAATGATTCCTTGATGATGTTACAAACTTTCAGGGTTCAAAATGGTTCAAATGGCTGTAAGCACTATGGAACTTAACATCTGAGGTCATCAGTCCCCTAGAGTTAGAACTACTTAAAACTAACTAACCTAAGGACATCACACACAGCCATGCCCGAGGCAGGATTCGAATCTACGATCGTAGCAGCAGCGCGGTTCCGGACTGAAGAGCCTAGAAGCACTCGGCGACAGCGGCCGGCAACTTTCAGGGATTATGGACAAGGATAAATGTATGAATTTATGGTAAACGGCTCCCGCCTGAAACGATCGAGTCGTAAGTTATAAGCAAAAATCGTTCTGATACCTCTGACTGGGGAATGCATATACTGATACTGTTGTCGCTAAGGGTAGGCATTTCTGACGAGCAATTAGGTTTAGAAGTTGGTATAGTAACTCAACTAATCCAATGTAGATGGCGTATTGTGTACTGACATGAGCCGTCCTGTTGTATAATGTCTGTACTGTAGCAGACTGCAGTCTGTGTTTACAAGCTGAAGTATTAACACTGATCAGCCCTAACCCGATGACAGAACTCCCAGACATGTCGTAAGTTCAACTTGTGTGTTTTACAGCGGCACTTAACTGTCCTTTCATTTACATCTCGCGAATGTCATATTCGGTTCTTCAAAATGATTTACACAAGCTACCTGCAGTTAAATTTCGGTTGCACGATAAATCATACAAATTTAAAGATTGTCGATTTAATTAAATACCTACGGATTACAGTTCGAGCAACCTGAATTGGTACCATCACATAGAAAATGATGTGCGGAAGGCAAACCAAAGACAGATATTTATTGGCAGAACACTTAGAAAATGCGGCGAGATCTTTTCACGAAATGTCCATCCTGACTTTCTTCTTCAAAATCCAAAATATTTTGTTGACCCAAACTTACAAGGGGAGAAAAGACCATCATAATTAAATAAATGAAACCAGAGCTCGCACGAAAAGACTGAGATGTTCACTTTTCCAACGTGTTATTCGAGAGTGGACCTGTCGAGAAATTGTCTGATAGTGGTCCTGCGAAATCTCTGCCAAACACTTCAGCGCGGATTGCAAAGTAATCATGTAGAAGAAGATGCGAAGAAAGCGCGAGACACTCTTCAGATACGTGTTGTACAGATAATGCATAACTTGTACCCTGAAGGGTCCGTAAATCAGTCAGTCCTAACTGTGGTGTCACCGCCAGACACCACACTTGCTAGGCGGTAGCCTTTAAATCGGCCGCGGTCCGTTAGTATACGTCGGACCCGCGTGTCGCCACTATCAGTGATTGCAGACCGAGCGCCGCGACACGGCAGGTCTAGTCTAGAGAGACTCCCTAGCACTCGCCCCAGTTGTACAGCCGACTTTGCTAGCGATGGTTCACTGTCTACATACGCTCTCATTTGCAGAGACGACAGTTTAGCACAGCCTTCAGCTACGTCATTTGCTACGACCTAGCAAGGCGCCATATTCAGTTAGTATAATTACTTCAGAATGTATTCTGAACAGATAATATTGTGAATCTGTACCGTCAAGAGCGACGTTGATCATTAATGGATTAAAGTTAAGTATCAAACTATTATGTCCGCTTTCTGAATTCTCATTTCTTGTCATGTTCCAGACCTCACGTCAGTATACACTCCTGGAAATTGAAATAAGAACACCGTGAATTCATTGTCCCAGGAAGGGGAAACTTTATTGACACATTCCTGGGGTCAGATACATCACATGATCACACTGACAGAACCACAGGCACATAGACACAGGCAACAGAGCATGCACAATGTCGGCAGTAGTACAGTGTATATCCACCTTTCGCAGCAATGCAGGCTGCTATTCTCCCATGGAGACGATCGTAGAGATGCTGGATGTAGTCCTGTGGAACGGCTTGCCATGCCATTTCCACCTGGCGCCTCAGTTGGACCAGCGTTCGTGCTGGACGTGCAGACCGCGTGAGACGACGCTTCATCCAGTCCCAAACATGCTCAATGGGGGACAGATCCGGAGATCTTGCTGGCCAGGGTAGTTGACTTACACCTTCTAGAGCACGTTGGGTGGCACGGGATACATGCGGACGTGCATTGTCCTGTTGGAACAGCAAGTTCCCTTGCCGGTCTAGGAATGGTAGAACCATGGGTTCTATGACGGTTTGGATGTACCGTGCACTATTCAGTGTCCCCTCGACGATCACCAGTTGTGTACGGCCAGTGTAGGAGATCGCTCCCCACACCATGATGCCGGGTGTTGGCCCTGTGTGCCTCGGTCGTATGCAGTCCTGATTGTGGCGCTCACCTGCACGGCGCCAAACACGCATACGACCATCATTGGCACCAAGGCAGAAGCGACTCTCATCGCTGAAGACGACACGTCTCCATTCGTCCCTCCATTCACGCCTGTCGCGACACCACTGGAGGCGGGCTGCACGATGTTGGGGCGTGAGCGGAAGACGGCCTAACGGTGTACGGGACCGTAGCCCAGCTTCATGGAGACGGTTGCGAATGGTCCTCGCCGATACCCCAGGAGCAACAGTGTCCCTAATTTGCTGGGAAGTGGCGGTGCGGTCCCCTACGGCACTGCGTAGGATCCTACGGTCTTGGCGTGCATCCGTGCGTCGCTGCGGTCCGGTCCCAGGTCGACGGGCGCGTGCACCTTCCGCCGACCACTGGCGACAACATCGATGTACTGTGGAGACCTCACGCCCCACGTGTTGAGCAATTCGGCGGTACGTCCACCCGGCCTCCCGCATGCCCACTATACGCCCTCGCTCAAAGTCTGTCAACTGCACATACTGTTCACGTCCACGCTGTCGCGGCATGCTACCAGTGTTAAAGACTGCGATGGAGCTCCGTATGCCACGGCAAACTGGCTGACACTGACGGCCGCGGTGCACAAATGCTGCGCAGGTAGCGCCATTGGACGGCCAACACCGCGGTTCCTGGTGTGTCCGCTGTGCCGTGCGTGTGATCATTGCTTGTACAGCCCTCTCGCAGTGTCCGGAGCAAGTATGGTGGGTCTGACACACCGGTGTCAATGTGTTCTTTTTTCCATTTCCAGGAGTGTAGTTCTTCCCTCTTCACGCCAGCCTGCGTGAACTAAAACGTGTACATTTCGGCCTCCAATCGTAACACGGTGTTGGATCTTCTGCTAACACAAAACAACAGACATCAAACACTGCGTGAAATAACCGCAGAAATCAATGTGGGATGTGCGACGAACGTATCCGTTAGGACAGTTGGCCAGAATTTGGCGTTAATGCTGTATGGAAGCAGACGACCGACGCGAGTGCCTTTGCTAACAGCACGACGTCGCCTGCGGCGCCTCTCCTGGGCTCGTGGTCGTATCGCTCGGATCCGAGACTGGGAAACCGTGGGCTGGTCGGATGTGTCCTGATTTCAGGCTGATGGTAGGGCTCGAGTGTGGGGCAGATTCCACGAAGCCGTGGACACGAGCTGTCAACTGGCCACTGAGCAAGCACGTGCTGGATGCATAATGCTGTAGGCTGTGTTTACGTGCAATGGACCGGGTCCTCTGGTCAAACTGAGCCGATCGTTGACTGGAAATGGTTATGTTCAGCTACTGGAGACCATTTTCAGCCATTTATAGACTTCATGTTTCCAAACAACGATGGAATTTGCTGGGATAGCAATGTGCCATTTCACTGGGCCACAATTGTTCGCAGTTAGTTTGAAGAACGTTCTGGACAATTCGAGTGAATAATTTACCCACCCGAATCCCACGACACGAATCCCATCGAACATTTATCTGAGATAATCGAGAGGTCAGTTCGTACACAAAATCCTGCACTGGCAACACTTTCGCAGCTATGGATGGCTATAGAGGTAGCATGGGTCAGAATTTCATGTGGAAACTTCTAAAAATGTTTCCATGCCGCCTCCGAGTTGCTGCACTAATCCGGGCAAAAAGAGGTCCGAAACAATACTAGGAGGTATTCCGTGACTTTTCTCATCTGAGTATGCACTTACAGGAGTATTTTAGATCGACAACTGTGCACGAATGCCTCACGATGAAGCAAGACTTCGAAATAATTACAAAGTCGGTAAAACACAAAAACAGCTGAGTGGAGAATTAATACAAAAATAACCTTCGTACTCTAACACAAAACGACCTTTGTCTGAGGTATTCTCATGTTACATCAGAATTAAATCAGTTCTTGCAGAGGCCAGTGTTAAATGAGACTCCCTGTATTTATATTCTTTGGAAGAGTGTGCTCTGCTTTAATTCGTAGCTAAAATGTTTAAGAAAGCCGATTTATTACTTTTCAGAGGCATCTTAAGCGACGCAAGCTGTGACAGGAGCGAAGAGTGTCAGAGACTGACGGAAGGCGAGGCAGAGGAGGAGGATTGCGTGAGGCAGCCGAGAAGCTGACGGCAACGACAACAAAGGAGCGGAGAGGTCTGAAAGGCTTTCTGTGTGAAGTGGACCGTGGCGGGCACTTTGCGTGCCCGTGTAATGGGAGACGGGCTCCAGCCGGCGGAGGCGTATCGACTGGCGGTTGGCGCCAAAGGTCAGAGTTCGGTCACAGACCGAGCTCCCCATTACGTTTGAATGTTGGTCAACCGCCGCCGCCGCATTCCACGCCACTGCTTGTCGCGCCTAAGCCGGCAGGCTGTCGCGTCAGAGAAAATATCACGCTCTCACTGTGCGCTGTCTATAAACATACGAGGCCGCGCTGAAAAGGAATGACTCCGATATTTTATTCTGTTCTCATTACCGGTTGAGGTACTGTATGTCACGCGTGTTAGTCGGTCGACTTTCCCGCTTCGCTGACGCCAGTTGCAACCCACTGCCGCTAGAGGGCTCCGAATTGTAGCGTGTAACATGGCGGTGTGTAACATAATTATGTCGGTGCGTGAGAAACACCTTCCTGTTTGTCGACACACGGAGTACCCTCTCCTCTAGCAAGACAATGCCGGACAACATAAGAGCACTGCGACATCTGCAACAATCCGACGCCTCGAGCTCACTGTCATCCATCGATCATCCTCCATACAGTCCTGACTTGGCCCCATCCGATTTTCATCTATTTCCACAGCTCAGAGAACGCCTTCGGCGACTTCACTTTGATAGTGGTGAAGTTTTACCAACAGAGGTGAAGCTGTAGCTCCGACAACAAACTCAAACATTATACAGTGACTGTATCAACCAACGGGCCTCTCGTTGGGGTAACTGTGTTCGTTACTAGCGTGACTATGTTGAGAAATAAATATGTAGACGTGAAGAATAAAGATGAAGAATGTTAATAATGTTTGTTTTTACTTAAAAAGCATTAAGAGCTTTCACATAAAACATTCTGAGGCATTACTTTTCAGCACATCCCCGTAGAATTAGGACTAAATATACAGTAGCCAGAGCGTAAAAAAGTAAGAATTCATTAGGCAGTAATATTAAACTGTAGAGCACGGGTGGGCAACCGGCAGCCCGCGGGACGGATACGGCCCTCGAGTAGTTCCAACCCGTCCAGCGAAAGAAATTTCGGGAGAAAACAAAATGAATGTACTCTCAAAACCGCGTGTTTCAGGCATAATTTGTTGGCGTGGCTTCTCAAGAAATGGGTGCCACTCATGTTGATGCGTTATCCCATAAGATTGTCACAGACAATATAGTTTTCACTCTAGGCGCTAGGAGCGCTGTTTCGCTTCAAGTGACGAGGCGACCCGCGAGCAAGTATATGAACCAGACCGGCGGGTCGAGAAAGGTTGGCCATGGGCGGTGGAGAGCAACCGAACCTGGCCATGGGAGCATCTGAGGGAGAAGGCTCAACACATTGTTGAGGTCCTCGCTCTCGGATGGCGAGTAGTTGCACTAATAGTAGATCGAGTGGTTGCTTCACAGGAGCGAGGCTCGACGGACAACTAACGTACAACGAAACCTCACCCACTAACTATCCAACATAATGCCCACAATAGACTACAACTACTAATAGGCCTAACTTTAGGATTACACCTTTCCACTATTCTGCACACCTACAAAACCCTGATCCGACCCACGCTCTGCTGTGCAAATGTTGCCTGGATCTCTGCCCCACCAAAGCTGTGTAAGTCCTTCCAAATCATGGAACACCCTACACTCCGTCTCGCTTTCTGCATCCGTTTATTCTTCCCGACGTTGATCCTCTACAACCTCATCCAATTCCCTCCCCTCCTCACCCACATCGAACACCTTCGCATTTCCCAAACTATCCGCAAATTACATTTCAGTAAATTCATTGTCTCCGCTGTGATCACCAACCCTGGTTCGCTGCCGCACGTCTCCAAACGCTTCCCACCGTTCCTATACCTACACGCACTCCACATCCTATCTCAACACAATTTCAACCGACACCCTCTCCCAGCCGATGAGATCCATCCCGATATTTGTTCCTCCTGCCCCACCTATCCCACTCCACGTCAGTGCTCCTCTCTCCCTTTCCTGTTCGTCCATCCCCATTCCTTCCCTTTTGTTACCAGCACCCTACCAACACACCAAATTACTCCTCATGCTCAGCCTTTCTCACCCTCTGTCTACTCACTATCCACCCCAACATCTACCTTCATCTCCATGGTTTTCCTACCACACAGACCTCTATATTTTCTATCCCACACCCCTCAACCCTATGGAACGTATTCTCTCCTCGCGAAATACTTCTGTCCCAGTGCAGGTCTTTCATTGTTCCAGTGAAAGTGCTGTGCTTCAGTGCTTTTTCTTAGAAGCGATATGTTTTTAAACGTTTTACGCCGTAGGCGCCAATGGCCATCTCTCCGATGGAGCATAAAACGTGTTTCATCTAAAAAGCCATCTGTCACCACTCAGTGGACGTCCAGTTGCGGTATTGGCCTGAAAAATTCAGTTTCATCGCGCAATGAACAGCAGTTACCTTTGGTGCATGAATAAGGCGCCTCCTGCGGAGGCCCACACGTAGCAACGTTCGCTGAAAAGTCGTTCAGGAGATATTGTTGGTAGCCCCTTGGTTCATCTGTGCAACTACACTGAAGAGCCAAAGAAATTGATACACCTGCCGAACATAGTGTAGGGCCTCTACGAGCACGCAGAAGTGCCCCAACACGACGTGACATGGACTCGACTAATGTCTGAAGTAGTGCTGGAGGAAACTGACACCATGAATCCTGCAGGGATCATCATGTCTGGGGAGTTTGGTGGCCAGAGGAAGTGTTTTAACTCAGAAGAATGTTCCTGGAGCCACTCTGTAGCAATTCTGGACGTGTGAGGTGTCACATTGTCGTGCTGGAATTGCACCAGTCCGTCGGAAAGCACAACGGACACGAATGGATGCAGGTAATCAGACAGCATGCGTACGTACGTGTCACCTGTCAGTGTCGTACCTAGACGTGTCAAGGGTCCCATATCACTCCAAATGCACACACCCCACACCAGTACAGAGCCTCCACCGGCTAGAACATTCCTCTACTGACATGCAGGGTCCATGGATTCATAAGGTTGTATCCATACCCGTGCACGCCCATCCACTCGATACAATATGAAACGAGACTCGTCGGACCAGGCAACATGTTTCCAGACATCAACAGTCCATGTCGGTGTTGACGGGCCCAGACGAGGCGTAAAGCATTGTGTCGTGGTGTCATCGAGGGTACACGAGTGGGCCTTCGGCTCCGAAAGCCCATATCGATGACGTTTCATTGAAAGGTTCGCACGCTGACACTTGTTGATGGCGCAGCATTGAAATCTGCAGCAATTTGCGGAAGGGTTGCACTTCTGTCGCGTTGAACGATTATCCTCAGTCGTCGTTGGACCCGTTCTTGCACGATCTTTTTCCAGACGCATCGATGTTGGAGATTTGATGTTTTACAAGATTAGTGATATTCACTTCATCGCTACCTCGGAGCTGCTGTGTCCCATCGCTCGTTCGCCGACTATAACAGCACTTTGAAACTCACTTAAATCTTGATAACCTGCCATTGTAGCAGCAGTAACCGATCTAACAACTGCGCCAGACACTTGTTGTCTTATATAAGCGTTGCCGACCGCTGCGCCGTATTCTGCCTGTTTACATATCTCTGTATTTAAATACGCATACCTATACGAGTTTCTTTGGCGCTTCAGTGTAGTAGCTGAGCAGTTGCACGGCTGTTCACCCATACACATCTCCTTAGCTGTCGTTTCCCCTGTCATCTATGGCCCGTGGTGCACCACAGTTGTCTCTGTCCCTGTTTTGAATAGCGCCATTTAGCCATGCACGATATAATTTAACCACGGCGGCATGCGAGCAATTTACAAACTAAGCAGTTTTGTAAATACTTGCACCATTGGCCCAAAAGTTAACGATAATATTCTTTTGGGCATCAGACAAATCGATCCGTTTCCGCATTACGAAAACGACTGCACTGTTTCCTACGTCCCCCCGACACGTTTTACGTACTCTCCACTGCTGCCGCTGCCGCCTTCCTCCTGTGAGTGGTGATTGCATGTCTACGTCGAACGTAGGCGGTGGTCGCATTAATGTGACTGGGCCGGCCGCGGTGGCCGTGCGGTTCTGGCGCTGCAGTCCGGAACCGCGGGACTGCTACGGTCGCAGGTTCGAATCCTGCCTCGGGCATGGGTGTGTGTGGTGTCCTTAGGTTAGTTAGGTTTAAGTAGTTCTAAGTTCTAGGGGACTTATGACCTAAGATGTTGAGTCCCATAGTGCTCAGAGCCATTTGAACCATTTGAATGTGACTGGACCGCGTAATAAAGGGAGCAATGGTCATGAAGAATGAAGAATTGAACGCTCTACTGTAGTTGGCAGTAGAGAATGACACTCGATAGCAGTGGATGTGTAGTGCTTCCGTCCACGTAGACGACTTACTCCTAATAGTTGTACGCTCAGAAGTATGTACTTATAATGCACGTCATCGATATCAATCTTCTTTCTGGAGGAAACCAAGATGGGTGAAATTTTATGCTGGTAAATGCTTTTACAAAATAACAGTATTCACAAAAACGTGTACAGTTTTTTTTTTCAATATAAATTAAAAGTCTTCTGTATATATCAGACAACATGTAACGACATTAAAAACATTATCATCTCTGTCATCTCCTTGTGAGTAAAAATAACTTTCCCGAGACATATGCGACTTCAGAATTGGGCCTAGCCGGCCGGAGTGGCCGAGCGGTTCTAGGCGCTACAGTCTGGAATGGCGTGATCGCTACGGTCGCAGGTTCGAATCCTGCCTCGGGCATGGATGTGTGTGCTGTCCTTCGGTTAGTTAGGTTTAAGTAGTTCTAAGTTCTAGGGACTGATGACCTCAGAAGTTAAGTCCCATAGTGCTCAGAGCCATTTTGAACCAATTGGGCCTAAACAATAAAAGACCACAAGCAGTAATTTTCTCGAAAGTCGTAGTACATCATAGCGAACAACAGTCCATTACAGACGCACATCAGGTAACAGAAAACTATATCTGTCGCCAGTAGGATCCCGACAAAGTCAGTTACGTTGGATTCTCACAGTGTCTCCAACAGTCACTGACGACTAGGAGAGTCATCTGGCTACGACGAATAGGACTTTTATAATTTTTATGACTGATACCAATGATATACCAACCAACCCTTTTAGGGGAGATGAAAATAATTATAGATCTGTATCGGTTACGCTAATCTATTGTATAATTTTGGAACGTATTTTATGCATTATTACCTTTTTGGAAAACGAATATCTCCTCTACAAAACTCAACGTGGATTCCGTAAACAAATAATTTGTGAAACACAGTTCCCTATGTTCGTTCATGGAATACAGAACTCTGTAGACAGCTGGTTGATACCGTGTTGTTGACTGAAAACATTCGATACACTTCCGCAGTGCTGTTTAGTGTACAAAATACGACTTAGCAGGTATTGGGACAGACTGGTGGCCGGATTCAGGACATTTTAAGAGACAGAACTCAACAGGTTGCTCTGAACGGAACGAAATCGACAGAGGCAGAGCTCATTTCAGGAGCACCCTAAAGAAGTGTGATAGGATCATTGTGTAGAATACATCCGTCCTCGAAGGAAGATAATGTAACATATTTGTTTCAGATTCTGCAACGCGTGCTGTGGCTGAAAAGTCCCATTCGAGAGTGGCAGTCCCTACCACAGTTTGGGCACGTGAAACGTGGACTTCGAACAGAAGCCGCTCTCCCTTTCCATCTTTTCCTCTTCCTGATTAGCTCTTGTGTGTGTCTTCTGCAAGCTTGACGCCACATCGCATAGCTAGTAGCCACCTGACATGGTCAACAGCAGTACTTTCCCAGCGACGTGGACTAATACCATCCCTATTGCAGACATTGCGGTCTTCCCACTGGCATGAGGTCCTCCTGAAGTACTCGATACAGCAATTTTTTCGGTACTGAATGCTGGTTGTGCTGTAAGACTTCGGTGTTAGGTACTCAGTTTTTCCCAGAGATATGAAGGATCCTCCGGAGACAGTGGAGATGAAAGATGTCCAATAGTGACTTGTGCTTAGCAAGAACTGTTCATGTCTCACAGCTATTCAGAAGGGTGTTGATAACACATGCGTTGTGTAATTGTAGCTTAGTTTTTATTGTGAGCAGTCTATTGTTCCGTACTCTGTTTTCCAATCCAGCCATGACAGTTGATGCTTGTGCGATTCTGTTAGTAAGCTCAGTGTCCACAGACAATTTGCTGTATACAGCAGATACCAAGTAGGTATACTGATGGATGGAAGGTTGGTTGTGCCCAGTGCCACGATCTTCGTGTTTGGAGGCTGATAGTAAGACCAAATTTTTCACATGCATGTGATGATTTGTTTATTAGATACTGAAGCTCATCTTCTGCGTTTGCTGCCAGAGTTTCATCGTCTGCATATAACAACTCACGAATAACAACAGTATTTACTTTGGTCTTGGCCTTGACGTGGGCAGTGTTGAAAAGATTTCTATTAGACCTAGTACGTAGATACACCTCCCTCGTGACAGGCTTCAAAGACAAATCTCAGAGGAGGGGAAAAGAAGATGTCGAATAGAGCGATAGCTAACACTCACCCTGCTGTACACCGCTATTAATAGACGATGAATCCGATGTTTTACCGTTCAACAGATTGTTGCTTCTGTTTTCTAATGTAGAGAGACAGTTATTTATAATAGTTTAGGTGGGTACCCCATCTTCTGCAACAGCTTGAAGAGACCCATTCCTGCTCACTAAATCAAATGCTTTAAAAAGGTCATCAAAAACAAAATAAAGTGTCCTGATGATGTTTAGTTTGTGCGGCTCTCAACTGCGCGGTTATCAGCGCCCGAACAAATTTCCAACCTTTGCTCAGTCCAGTCTCGCCACGCTCATGAATGATGATGAAATAATGAGGACAATACAAACACCTAGTCATCTCGAGGCAGGTGAAAATCCCTGACTCCGCCGGCAATCGAACCCGGGACTCCGTGCTCGGGAAGCGAGATATAAAGTGTCCTCTGCTGCTAACGGCGCTTCTCTTGCAGCTGTCCTAGAGAGGTTATATCCACGGTTGATCGGCCTGGTCTGAATCCGTATTGAGATTCTGGGTAGATTCTGGAAACTAGGATCTTTAATGTTAACAGTATTAAGTATTGGATAACGACGGAAGTTCCGGTTTGTTGATGCATCCACAGGGACTATATAACATATCTACACGTAATGGTGTGTCATTCGCAGGCATGTAACACAGCTTATGAGCACTGGTAGTAAAAAAGATCGGAGTCGAGTGTCACGTCTTGTCAATCACATTCAGTTTTAAACCGACAAGAATTGCTATTGTACCGAATGCAGGTCCATCTCAAAAAGTGCGCGGACGCACATTGAGAAGCGAACTGTAGGCAATAAAATTTGATCTCTGGCATCTCGCAGAAGGCCATTGCTCACAGCGGCACGTAAGGCTGCACGTCTTCAGTGGGCCAAATAAAACGGAAATTGGACTGTGGGTGGCTGGAGACGTGAAGTGATGTCTACCACGTAACCGTGTACGTGAACCAGAAAGTTTGCTACAACATTCTCTGTGACAAAATGTCGTCCTTTCTTTTACTTCTTCGTGATAACTATGTTATTGACACGTTTTCATGTATGAGAACTCGCACGCACGCATATGCTCCTGGTTTGAAGAACACTCGAGCACCCAAACATACCTCGACAGGCCTTCTAAATCATCCGATCTTAATCCTATAGAGTATGTCTGGGACTGTGCGAAGGAGTGTGTGAAACGTAGTTAGCCACATCCCAGCAGTTTGGTAGCCCCACGATCTTGTCAGCAATGAGTGGCTAACGCTGAATATGGCATGCCTGACGAAACTTCTCTTCCTCGGCGAACTGAAGCCATTATAAAGGCTAGAGGCGGTGTTATTTCGTATTAGCGTGATGTCTCCCAGGGGTTACTAATTTTTGTCTGATGCGCTTATTACATCCTTCTAAATATACCATGCGAAGTGGCCACGACGAGGTTATCAGAGAAATTAGAACTTACATCGAGCTTTACCGACAGCAGTTCTTACTATCTTCCATTCGGAAATGGGGGGAGGGCTAGGGGGGGGGGCGGAGGGGGAAAGGTAGTGCTGTCACAAGTACCCTCCTCCAAAAATCATAATGTGGCTTGCGGAGTTAGATGTAAGTACAAAACTACTCAGTATATTTTATTTTACTTCATTTGTTGCCATTTAGAAAGGACCTGCCACCTCGTTTCTAACACAGGTCATACTTTCACAATACTAAATTGTATATACACTTAATATGAAGGTATTTGATTTCTTAGTATTTTAACAAAGTTTCAGCTTTAAACGCATGGGAACTTAAAAGTATTTAGGAAACGGAAATATTTAAAATTAACAATTATGCACTGAGAAGAGAGGCCACCACCGACGCCCTACAGGAGGAAGTACTTCGGAAACACGTTGAGCCTCTGGCTTCTGCTATTTTTTTCCTTTATTGTTATTTCATCCCCCTTGCCCCATATTGGCGGGCGTTAGCTGTCTGCGCTACAATATGCCTCTCTTCAGCCAAGAGTATTTTTAAAAATATAACAAAGATGCCAATAAGAAGACATTAGAAAGGTTTTTTATATTAAAAATCAAAGACAGACGGTTAAAAAATCCAAACCCTTACATTTTAAATGCGCATCACTGAAAGATGTCTTTTTAAATTAAAAATCAAACCTTGCAACAATTGTCGGAAAGGTCCATGTGATCTTGGCGTTCTGGAAAGCACAATGGATCAACACAAGTATGAATCTATCCTTGGGGACAATGTCCACCCTTAAATGCAGTTGTTTTCCCTCGGCACGATGGTATCTACCAGCAGTACAATGCAACGTACCACACAGCTCGCAGTGTACGTGCGTGGTTCAAAGAGCACCAGGATGAGTTTACCGGTCTCCCCTAGCCACCAAATTCCCCGACTTTAAGCCCAGCCGAGAATCTGTGGGACCTCCCCGGACGGGCTCAGCTGGCCGCGGCACTGAAGGGGGCGTGGCTCCGCACCCCTGATTTTACATTCCAGAACAAAGCTGAGTCTCTTCTTGCACGCCTTGCAGCGGCCAGCGCTGGAAAGAATCGTTATTGAGGCTTTTGACAGGTGGTCACATTTATAAGGCAGGGCAGTGTATTCCGCATGCATCACCATAGTGCAATAATAAACCGTTCTTCACCGATCCGTGAAGCTCTGCAGTCTTAGATGGTACACGAAACCCCACTTTAACTTAAAATTTCAGGAGGATCGTGGCTACCTTGAATGAGACATTGCCAACAAACCAAAGAAACGGTCTGTATTTTACTGGCGTACTATCCTGCCTGTCTGATTGCCTGTGTTTTAGCTTTAACTATCTGGGGCGTTCAATAAGTAACGCAAAACATTTTGTAGGGAATTTTCGGTTGAAAAATAGCGAATTTGTAGTGGGGCATTCCCGCTTCATCTCATCCGTGCTTTCTTGCTAGATCACCATCACCTTTACTTATTTACCGTTACGTCTCGTCTTCCTTCTCCGTTCCTCTTCAGTGTGCTGTTTTCGCTGTCACTGTCAGTTGTCATTCTCCACCCTCTCGAGATGGTTGTTACGTGTCCACAGGTAGTGTACATGTGTCGTTTTTGATACACTGTTTGTCAGTGCGTTTAGTTGTACCCACAGTTCTTCGTATATCTATATCTGTTTCTGGCTAGCCTAAGTGCAGTGTATGTCTATTGTTCGCGTATTGTCGGCAGAAAAACACAGGGCGTTCTGGGAAACCGTCTTCCCCGTAGCCGGCCGGAGTGGCCGAGCGGTTCTAGGCGCTACAGTCTGGAACCGCGCGATCGCTACTGTCGCAGGTTCGAATCCTGCCCCGGGCATGTGTGTGATGTCTTTAGGTTAGTTAGGTTTAAGTAGTTCTAAGTTCTAGGGGACTGATGACCTCAGAAGTTAAGTCCCATAGTGCTCAGAGCCATTTGAACCATTTTGAATCTTCCCCGTATGTGCATGTCAGCATCTGTCTCAGATCCACGCGATATAAGTGCGTGGGATAAGGTCCGTGTCCGGTTAAGATACGTACTATGCCGCGGCTGGGATCGAAATGTTTCTTTCTCAACCGCTCCCATATGTCAGGGAGGAAGTCTTGCATTCTACGTCCTACATCACTTACATCCGACTCACCTCACGATGTATCCAAACGCGAACTTATAAGGTGACGTGTCGTCTGTGTCGGTACACTAGTTATAGTGTGTGCCTTATTTAGTCTCCCCATCTGTAACCAGTACCTTTCAGCTTTGTGTTTGATCGTGATATCTATAAGACATATTCCGAGCACCATACACAGTGCATCCACTTATGTGGTGCAGAAGGCTCCAGATAGCATAAGTAGGACACTTCACTGCCCTCGCCTGACTAATGCATTGTTGGTGACTAGGTTGAGTCTGTATGCCCACTGCTAGCTGCAAAGCTGAGTACCGATTCGAATGTTGCGCAATGGTATGTCCGTACGACTGGTAGAGGTAGACTGTATTGTTTTGAATTAATGTAGTATGTAGTATTTTTGTGCTTTGTTCGCTGCTAGCCTCATGTCTTCCAGGAAATTCAATTTCTCATCTATGGGTATCCCTGGATAGCGCGTAACATGTGATCGTCAGATGTTTGTGTCCCCAATTTTAACTGAAGGGTTCCTTTGGAGTGATCCTTTCAGTAATGTCTGTTGTTCTGTTTTCGGCTATCCTGAGTTTTCCGTTGTGACACTATTGTGTAATTGTTTGTAGTATTCCACTGGTTCTCTCTTCTAGCTGGGCTCTGTTGTTTGCAGTGTCTACAACTAATAGGTCATCTGCGTAGGCGACAATTCCGTCTGACCTGTCATCCTCATCTAGAAGTTGTAGGAGGGATTCGATTTTTCTGTCCCAGAAGATGAGGCCACAGATCGACCATTGAGGATAGCCTTTGGTAATTCTTTTAATTACTTTCCGGCTGTCCATCTGCCATTCGACTACTCGGTCTATACATAGTCTAGGAAACTGTTGTACAGTGATTGCGGTACCTCCAGATGTCTTAACCTTTGCAACGTCATACTGATAAGTTGGCTCATGCTGCCAAGTTCTTTGTAAATTTGACTCAATTTTGTAATCACTAAATAAGTTCACGCTGGTCATCGGGAATTAGCTCGCAGCGCGACTCATGACTGAAGACAACTCTACTCCAGTCACAGAGATTACAGGCCAAAGACGTGTCTGGAGACCCCCCGGGAAACGGTGGTTTCGTAGCAGTACCGCTTTGGTTGCCATTTGCACCGTCCTTAGAGCACAAAGGAACGTCGACGATATTATACGTCCCATTGTGTTGTCCTTCACGGCAAGCCATCCTGCGATTATATTTCAGCATGATAACGACCGCCCGCACACGGCGAGAGTTTCTACCGCTCGCCGCGGTGGTCTCGCGGTTCTAGGCGCGCAGTCCGGAACCGTGGGACTGCTACGGTCGCAGGTTCGAATCCTGCCTCGGGCATGGATGTGTGTGATGTCCTTAGGTTAGTTAGGTTTAAGTAGTTCTAAGTTCTAGGGGACTGATAACCACAGCAGTTGAGTCCCATAGTGCTCAGAGCCATTTGAACCATTTTCTACCGCTCGCCTTCGTGCTCGCCAAACACAACGTTGTCCAGTAAGGCTGCCGGATCTCTCCGCAATTCAGAACGCTTGGAACGTTATGAGCAAGACACTCCATCCGTCTCGGGATTTTGACCATTTAACGAGCGATATCCCTCAGGAGGACATCGAACAACTTTGTCAAACAATAAATGCTTGCATAGTGTTCAGAGGTGGACCAACGCGTTATTGTCTTGTTTAATTTGTGAAAATATTTCTCTCGAATAAATCACCCAATTTTTCTGAAATTATAACCATTTGTTCGTCTGTACCTGTACATCAAATCTACCGATTTCCGTCCCATTCGGATGATTCCTTCTTGGCCTATCTTTTTTTTTTTTTTCTTAGAGGCCATTTACGTATGGCGTCAGAACACGTATATAAAATAATGACGTTTATTTGTAAGTAACTATATGTACTTTTCGATAGTAATATAACTGAAATTGTACATAAGGACTGAACATTGTTGTGTCCAAGTCATCTATTGTAATGCATCTGTCAGCTCAAGATGATTATGATATTCGTAATTAGTAGCAAAAGCAAACAAAGAAATTCTACATACGGTCTACGAAATATACTATCTTTAATATATCATTTCTACAGTAAGAATTCTAATGTCTCTTATAAAACTCTGTGGGTTAATACTTATTGTCTCATTGTCCATCGGAGTTTTTACTGACACCATTTTGTTTTCGATGGTGTTATGTTGTTTGTACTTGCTCAATTTCCACAGACGTAATGTCGCTGAAGAGGTCTTCCAAGGTTATTTCCAATGACGAAGAAAACGCATACGGGTTGTTACTGGTCATCATTGGTACCTTAAAATCTACCCACTTCAGTATGTTTGTTGATTTTTCTCTAGGTCTAACAGCATTCCTACAAACACGCTACACAATTTACTACCCGATGTTTTCTGCACAGCCCTGACTGTACCACTAAGTGGACTACGCCTGTCACTACGGACTATTCATTTTGTATCCATGCGTCCACACTTCAACACCTGACATGCTGCATTAATAACTTGCTCTTGAAACATGTACTTGGAGGCACTAACGAACCTTAAACACACTACTCCTAGTAGCTATAATTATTACTCTACAAATGAAGTAATTACTGATGTAATGTTGTTCAGTACACTGTCCTTGGGCGCCAATAAAAATCTTTGCACTTATATCCTTAACACCCTGTGTAGTTTTATTGAAAGGCATAGTCAGTGTCATAATTCGGCACGTAAAAAATAAAAATTATTAGCTTACGTCAGAAAATGCTCCTCATTGCTCGCTATAACTCAGAAAAACTCGCATCACGAAATATTTACAAGTTCTGGATTGTTTGGGATGGCCTGTCTAAGCTGTCTCCCCCTATTTCGCACACGATATTGAGAAACACTATAGGATGGGTTCTCTATGTGTATGTGGTACCTGTTGTTCTGTGATTTCCTTCCATATCCACGAAACCACTTCTCTCCTGCGCAGTACTCGTTCTGGTTCATGTTGGTATTTTGCGCTCTGTAGTCTCTTCTCATGGGTGTGTTTATTCTTCTTTCCGTCCCGAACTATTGTCGTGCCCGTTCGCATTTACACGAACTTACTGTTCTCTCTTAACTCTTTGGATGCAGGACCGTACTGGACCATGTTTCTGCAGAAAATGTATCATGTCTCACGTATGCCACGATTTCCCCTTCGCGCACGATTTAATGTACTTGCTTCTCTCGTCTGGATTGTAGCGCGTTTGTTGACAGTCCAGGATCACGTGTTAGTGAATTTCTGGTTCAGTTGATGCAGAATTTTGAGTAACATCCTTCACTTCCTATAACCACTAAGCCGCTGCCTTCATAGTATATCTGGTTCAAAAGCCATAGGTGAATAGTACAACTCGTCCGCATCTGTCTTATATATTTAATATATTCCACACGTATTTGTACACATAGTTCACCTGCATCTCTAGCGAATTTCGCCCGTCAGTTTCATTTTCACGCGCTTCAGTGTTTATGGCGTCGTACCTCCTGAAATTTATGTAGTGCAATGACGTAATTTTATAGCTACATCTAGTGGTGTAAGTAGCTTCTGTCTGCGAAAAGTGTTGCAATTAGAGTTAGTAGTAAGGGTGTAATAAATTAAAACGTCGTGCTTCACGCAGCAGTTTTAGTGTACGAATAGAAAAATGTACTAAACTATAAACTTCTCTCCTTTCATCCTTTTGTTAGGGTTCTCAGCGAGAAAAAGTTTCTCAGAGGTTTGACATTTAAAGCTTGTTCCAAGTAACTAAGTGCTCTCATGCGCAAACACTGGGTGACTAAACTCTGGCTACGCTGCTTTTTCACTTCTACTCCCACCCCTTTGATAGAGGGTGATTATTATCCCAACAGCGATCCTTTCCAGATTGTAAGTGATATGTGTACCAAGTTTAGACGAAATCTGTCCGGTGGTTTACGAGGAGATGTGGAACGTATATACATCTACTTTATAATATGTATGAATTCTGAATTCCTCGTTGCAAGATCATCGTGCGCACGTATCCGTGGCTGTATTCTGTTGTGTGATGTGCCTTATGGTGAGAGGAGGCAGTTATTGTCCGGTAAGGTAAGCTGGAGCGACGTTATCGTTGTCGCCAAGTTCGAGCCTACGGCGTCGCCGAGCTTTCAGCAGGCCTAATGCAGTTACCAGGCGTTGATGAGGTGGAACTCTCCATCCTGCTTCATCACGTCCTCGGCGATGCGAGTTTGCTTAGTCTTTCCCTCGGACGATGGAAGGCTGTCGCTTCGTCACATCCGCAAAATGTTCTACGTAAATGCATTGACCCACAACCAAAAGATTCCTACGTTGTAAAGTTTTATGGGTGCTATTTGCGTTGATTGCAGCATTCTACTGTAGCACGTTTCCTTATTCCGACATTCTTGATCAGAAATTGCCGATGAAACTGTAAAATGCGTAATTTAAAAATGATATTGGAACACGCTTGTTTCACGAAGTCGAGGACGAGCTATCAGAAAATGACATAACATTTATAATATTTAATTGCTTGTTCCTCTGCTCTTTGTCTTACGATACTTTGGAAAACCAAGGAAAGTTTAAATCTGCATGTAGAATGGGGAATTTAACCCTGGTCCTCCTGAACACGAGCCCAGTGTAGGAATCACTTTTGCAGCGCACTTGTTCAAATGATAACATATTTCAGGAAAGTGGACTAAGTAGTAAAAACGAACATTTACAGACTCATTACTGTATTAAAGTGAGTAGATAGTCAATAAGATGTATACAAAAATTTGTTTAAGAATATGTTTCTAAGAAAATAGTTCAGTGAAATACTACACTCATCAAAAAAAGTTTTGCATTACCCCGGCTCCCAGAACTCCTGAAGATAGAAGTTGACTGTGGATATTGTATCACAGACACAGTCCCTTTGACTGTTCAGAGATGTCACTAAACCCACCCAAAGATGTAAACACCCATGCATGAGCAGCGCCTATTAGACGGAGGGGGTCCGACAACCGATCAGTTCCAGTCATTCCACAAGGAAGGAGGTACACGGCTCGTGTTGTCTAAAGTTCAACCATGCCTAGCCGGTCAATACCGCGGTTCGATCGCGTCCGCATTGTTACTTTGTGCCAGGAAGGGCTCTCAACAAGGGAAGTGTCCAGGCGTCTCGGAGTGAACCAAAGTGATGTTGTTCAGACATGGAGGAGATACAGAGAGATAGGAACTGTAGATGACATGCCTCGCTCAGGCCGCCCAAGGGCTACTACTGCAGTGGATGACCGCTACCTACGGATTATGGCTCGGAGGAATCCTGACGGCAACGCCACTATGTTGAATAACGCTTTTCGTGCAGGCACAGGACGTCGTGTTACGACTCAAACTGTGCGCAGTAGGCTGCATGATTCACAACTTCACTCTCGACGTTCATGGCGAGGTCCATTTTGCAAACACGACACCATGCTGTGCGGTGCAGATGGGCCCAACAACATGCCGAATGGACCGCTTAGGATTGGCAACACGTTCTCCTCACCAATGGGTGTCGCATACGCCTTCAGCCAGACAATCGTTGGAGACGTGTTTGGAGGCAACCCGGTCAGGCTGCTCAGCAAGGTGGAGGTTTCCTGCTATTTTGGGGTGGCATTATGTGGGGCCTACGTACGCCGCTGGTACTCATGGGAGGCGTCGTAACGTCTACACGAAACGTGAATGCCATCCTCCGACCGATAGCGCAATCATATCGTCAGCATATTGGCGAGGCATTCGTCTTCATGGACGACAATTCGTGCCCCCATCGTGCACATCTTTTGAATCACTTCCTTCAGGATAACGATATCGCTCGACTAGAGTGGCCAGCATGTTCTCCTGACATGAACCCTATCGAACATGCGTGGGATAGATTGAAAAGGGCAGTTTATGGACGACGTGACCCACTAACCACTCTGACGGGTCTACGCCGAATCGCCGTTGAGGAGTAGACACTCTGGACCAAAAGTGTCTTGATGAACTTGTGGATAGTATGCCACGATGAATGTAGGCATGCATCAATGCAAAAGGACGTGCTACTGGGTATTAGGGGTACCGGTGTGTACAGCATGCGGCTGGTCCCGGCGGAGGTTCGAGTCCTCCCTCAGGCATGGGTGTGTGTGTTTGTCCTTAGGATAATTTAGATTAAGTAGTGTGGAAGCTTAGGGACTGATGACCTTAACAGTTAAGTCCCATAAGATTTCACACACATTTTGGACTTTTTTTTGTGTACAGCAACCTGGTTCAAAAATGGTTCTGAGCACTGTGGGACTTAACATCTGAGGTCATCAGTCCCCTAGCTTAGAGCTACTTAAACCTAACTAACCTAAGGACATCACACACATCCATGGCCGAGGCAGGATTCGAACCTGCGACCGCAGCAGCAGCGCGACTCCGGACTGAAGCGCCTAGAACCGCTCGGCACAGCAATCTGGACCACCTCCTCTGACGGTCTCGCTGTATGGTGGTATAACAAGGAATGTGTGGTTTTCATGAGCAATAAATCTATATATGTTCTTCATGGTGAACCGCTGGGCTTTTACATGTGGTATACCGAAACAATAAATCCAGCTGTCGAAATTCCAAGTGTAAGTAACAGTTACTACAAACATATGAGAACATTTGTGTATCTAACTTATTCTTAGGTGATTATTCACATACCTCAATCCACCTGCAGAATCATGCTGAAGTCCAAACCCTTAATCAGAGTTAGTTGTCGCTAGATGCAGCCCTTCATCTTTTCTTATGATTCTAAACGCCGTAAAAGAAAGCGTGAAAGCATTTGCCACATCTGACGAATTCATCATACAGAAACATAATTTATCATAAATGAATCACGAAGTCATCGATATTAATGATCGTTAACAACAAAAGTTCGTTTAATTTTTCACTAACAATTAGAACATCTTGTATTCTCGCAAGAGTAGAATTGCGTCTTTCTGAGTTCCGTAAGTTATTTATAATTCGATTACTTGTGATACATCTTTTGCAATCAGGTATAGCTACTCAAGACACGTTGGCGCAAATCCGACCGGCCCAGTACCAGTCGATGCGCAGGAAAATCTCAGTTTTGTCGTGTTCGTACAGTATACTCTTCAGACATGTGTATCTCAGCGCCACACGTAGTAATTTTACATATCACCTTGATGAAGCGTTTTGCAGGTGGTAATATCACTCTTCTGGTGACTGCAGAGCTGATCGTGATTGTGATGGTCGCGCAAACCGATGCCACCGAATTCATTACACGAACAACGATTACTAGCGCGTATTTATGCACTTGGCCTTCTTTCAACGAACCTTTTGGATGGAGAATACGTTGTTAGAAATAGTTACCTCAGTGTATGCACGAAGTGCACTGAACTTCTATAACAGTTCGTTCTGTAAATGATACCTCAACGTGAATCGATCAAATGTGTGCATTCTCACTGCAGACACTGGTCTTCTGCTCACAAACGTTGAGATGTATTCTGTAACAGCTTACACTAGCACCGAGCGAGGTGGCGCGGTGGTTCGCACACTGGACTCGCATTCGGGAGGACGACGGTTCAATCTCGCGTCCGCCCATTCTGATTTAGGTTTTCCGTGATTTTCCTAAATCGCTTCAGGACAGCGCTGGGATGGTTCCTTTGAAAGGGCACGGCCGACTTCCTTCCCCATCCTTCCCTACTCCGATGGGACCGATGATTTCTTTGTTTGGTCCCTTCCCCCGAATTAACCAACCAACCTTACACAAGAGGAATGCAGCGCTGATGGTTTCCACAGTAGTGCTCTAGGAACAACACAATCCAGTTTCGTGAGAACTGGATTGTAAAATACGACGAGAGGTGCAACTTTTTTTTTTTTTTTCAAAATTGTCTTGCAAGTAATTAATAATAATATTTTCTAGAGAAGTACGATTACTGAAGACATTAACAAAATGACAATAAACATGTTTATTGTTAGTAAGAGCGCCTGTGTCAAATGCATCACCTTCACGCTGCGCAGGGAAGGTATCTTCGAACATTCTTTCTTGTTTCGTTTGTGACGAATTCCAGTACTTACACGTATCAACATCAACAGCTCCAATTTTTTCTTTGTTATATATTGTTAAATTTTACACATAATGAAGCAAAACTTTTTCCAAATGCATACAGTAAAGAACGACGCCGTTCTTGACATATTTATTTCATTTCCATTAACCAAGATTCAGCTTATACAAAGAAGTTGATCTGAATAATGCTGCTTTCGAGAGGCTTTCATCTCTTTTATATCTGATGAATACCTCACACGCAATCTACTACTTGTGTTCTTGCCACCGTTTTAGACTCACACTGCGACAAAATTTCGTATTGCCTGTTACCTTCGTATTCCTTGGAATGGCTACAAGCCAGGATGTATGTCCAGCTAGCGATATATTCAAAAGTTGATGATTCCTTTCATAAATTCAGAATGAGTGCGACATTACAACTGGTAACGTTTACGGCTTGTCTTACGTCAGCACAGAAGCAGTTAGTTTAGTATTAGTATTTAAACATCTTGGGTGGTCCTCGCAGGCTATTGTCACAATACTGTAAAAAAACCGCGTGACTAATGTTGTAAGTAGGCTGTTTAGGTTTTTATATTGGTAACGCCACGTAGCGCTCTGTATGAAAATCACTGGCTGTGCTGTGTGCAGTCTGTGGCTGGTTTGCATTGTTGTTGGCTATTGTAGTGTTGGGCTGTTGGCTGTTAACAGCGCGTAGCGTTGCGCAGTTGGAGGTGAGCCGCCAGCAGTGGTGGATGTGGGGAAGTGAGATGGCGCATTTTTGAGAGCGGATGATCTGGACGTGTGTCCATCAGAAACAGTACATTTGTAACAATGGATGTCATGAACTGCTGTATATATATGATCATTTTTCAACACTATTGAGGTAAATACATTGTTTGTTCTCTATCAAAATCTTTCATTTGCTAACTATGCCTATCAGTAGTTAGTGCCTTCAGTAGTTTGAATCTTTTATTTAGCTGGCAGTAGTGGCGCTCGCTGTATTGCAGTAGTTCGAGTAACGAAGATTTTTGTGAGGTAATTGATTTATGAAACGTATAGGTAATGTTAGTCAGTGCCATTCTTTTGTAGGGATTACTGAAAGTCAGATTGCGTTGCGCCAAAAATGTTGTGTGTCAGTTTAAGCACAGTCTTGTACAATTTTTCTAAGGGGACGTTTCAATGTGTACAACTTTTGGTTATTGGCCATATAGCTCAGTGGTATTCCGCTACATTCGACGATATTCGTGCAAAGTGTTCAAGCGGCTTAATTGCTCTTCAGATGCCTTCGAGAAGACAAGAACGTCATTCTGGTATCAGAGACAAATTATCCATATTTTATGTCGCATCGGGTTGTCCATCATGCATTCCAAATGGGTATTGGACAGACCAAATAGCAAAACTGTGCTTTCATAACACATGACGCGCTCCGCGAGTTCAGTCTTTTAATGGTCCGTCTCGTCAATCTCGATCTACCAGCAGGAAAGTTTTCATATACATAGTGGAGAAATGATTCGCTCCCTTCAGTTAGTTTGCTAACTATGCCTATCAGTAGTTAGTGCCTTCAGTAGTTTGAATCTTTTATTTAGCTGGCAGTAGTGGCGCTCGCTGTATTGCAGTAGTTCGAGTAACGAAGATTTTTGTGAGGTAATTGATTTATGAAACGTATAGGTAATGTTAGTCAGTGCCATTCTTTTGTAGGGATTACTGAAAGTCAGATTGCGTTGCGCCAAAAATGTTGTGTGTCAGTTTAAGCACAGTCTTGTACAATTTTTCTAAGGGGACGTTTCAATGTGTACAACTTTTGGTTATTGGCCATATAGCTCAGTGGTATTCCGCTACATTCGACGATATTCGTGCAAAGTGTTCAAGCGGCTTAATTGCTCTTCAGATGCCTTCGAGAAGACAAGAACGTCATTCTGGTATCAGAGACAAATTATCCATATTTTATGTCGCATCGGGTTGTCCATCATGCATTCCAAATGGGTATTGGACAGACCAAATAGCAAAACTGTGCTTTCATAACACATGACGCGCTCCGCGAGTTCAGTCTTTTAATGGTCCGTCTCGTCAATCTCGATCTACCAGCAGGAAAGTTTTCATATACATAGTGGAGAAATGATTCGCTCCCTTCAGTTAGTCCAAAGTGTCGTCAATTCGTGGTAATGGGTGCTCATCCTGATGGTGATTTTTCATCAGCCGTTAGTTAACGCAGAAAATTCATGTGCATCTTCCTTCTTCAACTGGATCAAAAGGAAATACCAGGACTTTCTAATGGCTAAATTATGCCATCTCGTATCTTCTCCTCTTCCTGCGGACAAGATGGAGCCCAGTGGAAGCTGGACAGCAGATTCCTCTGTTGGGTAACTGATAATGGTGGAGTATCATGATTCTCAGTCTATGGCATTGAGCTAACCTGTTTGTCTGTCCCTCTACAAACGCACAGAGCAATCATTGTCGTGTAAGGTTGTTGGAGTAACTTTTATGATGCCTGCAAGAATCCCATCCAAAAACGCCCTGATCTAGAGTGGTGCGGGCGGGGGGGGGGGGGGGGGGGGGGGAGGGACGGCAAACCGGTGTATCTGGCCCAGGCGACAATTTCAGGGAGTGCCAAATTCACATTTTTTAAGAAAAAATTCTTGTTTCACAAAGCGCCTAGCATCCAGCGCAAGATGGTCTATCGATTTTTTATATGATTTTGAAACGCGTCCCTGATGGTTTTTGAACATTTTTGAACACATTCTAAGTTGGTATGTGAACGAATCATAAGTTGATTTTTGAATGCGTGAATAGTGCACGCGATGCCACGGCAATCCTCGTCGAAGATAGAAATAAAAAACTTTTCCGCAGCCAAATGCGGTTCAAAAAATGGTTCAAATGGCTCTGAGCACTATGGTACTTAACATCTGAGGTCATTAGTCCCCTAGAACTTAGAACTACTTAAACCTAACTAACCTAAGGACATCACACACATCCATGCCCGAGGCAGGATTCGAACCTGCGACCGTAGCGGTGGCGCGGTACCAGACTGAAGCGCCTAGAACCGCTCGGCCACATCGGCCGGCGCCAAATGCGGAATGGGACCATACAAGCTGTGCCGAATAAACGCAAACGGGTGAATGCCTATCGCTGTTTGTTTATGTGGTTAATTGGGTGTTTGAATGATAAACTTTGTTATAATTATTAGCGAAATTCATAGATTCAGGCTACCAGAGTGGAAATAAATGACTAACAGGAATAACAGGTAAGAAAGATTACATATTATCTTCTCGGTGTATACAAGAAAATGAAATTTTGACAGAAAATTTTTGCCAAATCGCTACACGCCACACTACTGAGTCCCAGATTAGCAGCCGCTTAAGTTCTACTCTCAGAATAATGAGGAAAACGCGTTTTACGGACACCTAATAACGCCTAACCGGAGAATAAACGCGGGATAACTGAACCGGCGATTCTGGTAGGGCTAAAGAAACTAACCGAAGAATACGTTTTGACAATGGCAAGAATAGTTACAGAATTATTGATGACAACAATGTTTGTTAAAATGAGAAAGGACAAGAAACGGGGACATCATACAAATTATATAGAAGAATATGTCGATTCCAAACGTATATAAAAATTTCGTACTACTACTATCTTCCCATCTCATGCTTGAGAAACTGGAGCATATGACTGAAATGTGAAACTATTTCTTAACATAAAACTTTTTACTTGTAGTAAGCCTAATAGGCTTTGATATTGGTGCTTCGTGAATTATATTCTGTCATGTTATTTATGTAAATGAGGTACATAAAAATGACCATCTGTGCCAAAACAGTCTCGCTTATTTGGCGTGTGCTACAACTGCAGCAATATTAGAAAGGCCTATTTCGTTTTATCTAGCAGCCAGTGACGAAGTAGACGTTATAAAAATTGAGAAACCACACAAGTCTTGGGTACTATGCGCATTAACAGTCTTTTCAGTATTAGACAGTGAAATTTTGATTTTTCACGTGCAAAACATTCAACGAACTTTGATGAGATAATAGATTCTTTCGCAGAAAGGAAAGCACGCTGTGTGAAGCTGTAGCAAGATTAGAGAGAAAAAAATGCTGGGACCTAAGAATTGAATAAATGTGTACTGTCTTGCTTGTCTCCTCTCTTTATTGCTTTTATGTTTACCGTTTCCCATATTTAATTTTATCTCACACAGAAGAGAAAGTTATTAGCTAATAGGCAATAAAGAGTGAAAATTTTCTAAAGAGTTCTTATTCTTCTGGTAACAAATAATCCCACCCAGCATTAATAGTGAGTTTTTTTTTAAGGAGAGTAGGATGTCAAACCGGCCGTTTGGGAGCAGGAGAGGCAACATAGGACATTTTACTTCCATTGTCCTGAATATAGGTTTGACAGCTTCCATTACAAAATATATACGTTTGAATTCTACAGAGCGAACTGCAGTGAAGTGCAATAAAATAATGCTGTGTGAACAAACATGACACTTCACATTTCCTCGAACATACATGTTTTACATATCAAACTCTTCAGAAAGATGTGCACTACACAATGAACAGATTTTTGAATCAGTCACCATCAGGTTGTTGCTGCTGTTCGGAAATATCGTAGATTCAGGTCTGACATTAGGTACAATGGCTTCTGATTACATAATATTATTCAGCTGGCGATGATAACCATGTAATATTTAAAAAAAATGAGCCCTTTAATCACCCCTGGTTGGCCAAAATGGTTCAAATGGCTCTGAGCGCTATGGGACTTAACGTATGAGGTCGTCGGTCCCCTAGAACTTAGAAATACTTAAACCTAACTAATCTAAGGACATCACACACATCCATACCCGAGGCAGGATTCGAAACTGAGGCCGTAGCGGTCGCGCGGTTCCAGACTGAAGCGCCTAGAACCGCTCGGCCACACCTGCCGGCCCTGTTTGGTCATTGACGAATATATTAAAGTGATTTCGTGACATCTTGGAAACTGTACTATACGGTGGCTTCACCTCCAAATGCAGTCGTTTCGTTTATTTCTTCTGATTTCGCCATTTGGAATGTATGTATGCTGATGGAGAACTGCAGCGAGCGATCTCGACCAGGGTACGTAAATGGCTTCGCCAGCGGGCTGACTGTAGTCATTTGCAATTGCCGAGAGTGCATAAAGACACTCCAGTCAGATTAATGTCACCACCATCTACGTTGAACGTCAACGTGCAATAACGACTCCGGCAGCACTACCAGGAGAGGAAATGTATAGCATGTCAGAAGATGCGGAATACAGTGCAGTCATTGTCGTAATGCAGAAATGTAGCGATTTATCTGATGTCCAGAAGGGCATGATCATTGGCTTTCTGAGCAAGGATGGAAGCATTTCCGAAATGGCCAAGTTTGTAAACTGTTTGTGTGCCACCACGGTTAAAGTATACCGTGCACATCAAAATTGCGCTATCAAAAACCGATGCCCCTCGGCATCACGGGCCGTAGATGATAGGGGTGAACAACGGCCGTGGAGTTGTGTACAGCCGAAGAGACGTGCAACTGACAAACTAGATGAACCAAGGGGCTACGAACAGTGTCTCCTCGACAACCGTTCAGCGAACATTGCTGCGTACGGGCCTTGCAACAGGCGCCTGGTTCACGCACCCACGCTAATTGCTGTTCATCGGCGACAAAGGCTAGAATTTAGAAGCCAGTACCGCGACTGGACGCCCACTGAGCGCTGACAGGTGCCTTTTTCAAATGAATCGCGTTTTATGCTCCATCGTACAGGTGGCCATTGGCATGTATCACATGAAATAGAAATATTAAAAAAGATAGGAAGATTTTCCTGTTTAGCAAAAGTGACAAAAAGCAGATTTCAGAGTACCTGACGGCTTAACACAAAAGTTTTGTCTCAAGTACAGATAGTGTTGAGGATCAGTGGACAAAGTTCAAAACCATCGTACAATATGCGTTAGATGAGTATGTGCCAAGCAAGATCGTAAGAGGTGGAAAAGAGCCACCGTGGTACAACAACCGAGTTAGAAAACTGCTGCGGAAGCAAAGGGAACTTCACAGAAAACATAAACATAGCCAAAGCCTTGTAGACAAACGAAAATTACGCGAAGCGAAATGTAGTGTGAAGAGGGCTATGCGAGAGGCGTTCAATGAATTCGAAAGTAAAGTTCTATATACTGACTTGGCAGAAAATCCTAAGAAATTTTGGTCTTATGTCAAAGCGGTAGGTGGATCAAAACAAAATGTCTAGACACTCTGTGACCAAAATGGTACTGAAACAGAGGATGACAGACTAAAGGCCGAAATACTAAATGTCTTTTTCCAAAGCTGTTTCACAGAGGAAGACTGCACTTTAGTTCCTTCTCTAGATTGTCGCACAGATGACAAAATGGTAGATATCGAAATAGACGACAGAGGGATAGGGAAACAATTAAAATCGCTCAAAAGAGGAAAGGCCGCTGGACCTGATGGGATACCAGTTCGATTTTACACAGAGTACGCGAAGGAACTTGCCCCCCTTCTTGCAGCGGTGTACCGTAGGTCTCTACAAGAGCGTAGCGTTCCAAAGGATTGGAAAAGGGCACAGGTCATCCCCGTTTTCAAGAAGGGACGTCGAACAGATGTGCAGAACTATAGACCTATATCTCTAACGTCGATTAGTTGTAGAATTTTGGAACACGTATTATGTTCGAGTATAATGACTTTTCTGGAGACTAGAAATCTACTCTGTAGGAATCAAAAATGGTTCAAATGGCTCTGAGCACTATGGGACTCAACTGCTGAGGTCATTAGTCCCCTAGAACTTAGAACTAGTTAAACCTAACTAACCTAAGGACATCACAAACATTCATGCCCGAGGCAGGATTCGAACCTGCGACCGTAGCGGTCTTGCGGTTCCAGACTACAGCGCCTTTAACCGCACGGCCACTTCGGCCGGCTCTGTAGGAATCAGCATGGGTTTCGAAAAAGACGGTCGTGTGAAACCCAGCTCGCGCTATTCGTCCACGAGACTCACAGGGCCATAGACACGGGTTCCCAGGTAGATGCCGTGTTTCTTGACTTCAGCAAGGCGTTCGATACAGTTCCCCACAGTCGATTAAAGAATAAAGTAAGAGCATATGGACTATCCGACCAGTTGTGTGATTGGATTGAGGAGTTCCTAGATAACAGAACGCAGCATGTCATTCTCAATGGAGAGAAGTCTTCCGAAGTAAGAGTGATTTCAGGTGTGCCGCAGGGGAGTGTCATAGGACAGTTGCTATTCACAATATACATAAATGACCTGGTGGATGACATCGGCAGTTCACTGAAGCTTTTTGCAGATGATGCTGGGGTGTATAGAGAGGTTGTAACAATGGAAAATTGTACTGAAATGCAGGAGGATTTGCAGCGAATTGACGCATGGTGCAGGGAATTGCAATTGAATCTCAATGTAGACAAGTGTAATGTGCTGCGAATACATAGAAAGATAGATCCCTTATCATTTAGCTACAAAACAGCAGGTCAGCAACTGGAAGCAGTTAATTCCATAAATTATCTGGGAGTACGCATTAGGAGTGATTTAAAATGGTATGATCATATAAAGTTGATCGTCGGTAAAGCAGATGCCAGACTGAGATTCATTGGAAGAATCCTAAGGAAATGCAATCCAAAAACAAAGGAAGTAGGTTACAGTACGCTTGTTCGCCCACTGCTTGAATACTGCTCAGCAGTGTGGGATCCGTACCAGATAGGGTTGATAGAAGAGATAGAGAAGATCCAACGGAGAGCAGCGCGCTTCGTTACAGGATCATTTAGTAATCGCGAAAGCGTTACGGAGATGATAGATAAACTCCAGTGGAAGACTCTGCAGGAGAGACGCTCAGTAGCTCGGTACGGGCTTTTGTTATTGTTTCGAGAACATACCTTCACCGAAGAGTCAAGCAGTATATTGCTCCCTCCTACGTATATCTCGCGAAGAGACCATGAGGATAAAATCAGAGAGATTAGAGCCCACACAGAAGCATACCGACAATCCTTCTTTCCACGAACAATACGAGACTGGAATAGAAGGGAGAACCGATAGAGGTACTCAGGGTACCCTCCGCCACACAGTGTCAGGTGGCTTGCGGAGTATGGATGTAGATGTAGATGTAGATGAAACTTCTGAATGCAAAGGGTACAGGCCAGATGAGGGAGCGTTATGGTCTTGGGAATGTTTTGTGGCATTTTGACGTTTGGAAGGCACACCGGATCAACACAAGTATCCATCTATACTTGGCGACCATGTCCACCCCTACATGCAGTTTTTTCTTCGTCAGCACGATGGCACCTACCAGCAGGACAGTGCGACGTGTCGCAGAACTCCCACTGGACGTGCGACCACCAAATTCCCCGCATTCAAACCTAGTCGAGAATCTGTGGGACCGCCTCGATGGGGCTCTTCGCGCCATGGAGGTTCAACCGAGGAACCTAGCACTGCTGGCCGAGGCCCTGGAGTCGGCATGGCCTTCCAGAACCTGACTGACTTTATTCCTGCACACCTGCGCTGTAGGCTCTTGACAGGCGGTCACATTAATGTGACTGGGCAGTTTATATCACAGGCCTGAACGGAATCTCGTTATCGAGTCGGAAGACGAACACCAGTCACAGTAGCGTATGATTACTACTGATAGTGACCGGCATGTTAACGAATAAATTTATTTTTATTTTCACACACGACAAACTTTCAAGATGTATATATACAGGACGGTTATTATTACGCTTTCGTTACGTGAGAGGGCCATCATAGAAATGAGTAATGGCAGGACAATGAAACTTTGCGGAAACATTTGTAAGGATATTGAGACGATAAATAACGTATAAATATTTGTTGACTGGGCACCATGTTTACATTCCATTTTTCAAACGTTACGCTTTCGTTACGTGAGAGGGCCCTCATAGAAATGAGTAATAGCAGGTCAATGAAACTTTACGGAAACATTTCTAAGAATATTGAGACGATAAATAACGTATAAATATTTGTTAACTGGGCACCATGTTTACATTCCAGTTTGCAAACATTGCTCAATGTGACGACCATCTGCATCCACGACAGTCTGGAACCGCAATAGAAATACCATTTCACAATTGTTCGCAGCACTTTTCAAACTTTGGACCGTGGGATGTTCAAGCCCGCCTGGCTAGCCGCGCGGTCTAACACGCTGCAGGCCGAGCGGGAAGGCATGCCGGTCCCTGGCACGAATCCGCCCGGCTGATTAGTGTCGAGGTGCGGTGTACCGGCCAGCCTGTGGATGGTTTTTAAGGCAGTTTTCCATCTGCCCTGGCGAATGTGGCCTGTTTCTCCCTATTCTGCCTCAGTTACACTATGTCTCCGATTGCTGCGCAAACACTGTCTCCACGTACATGTACACCATAATCACTCTACCATGCACAAACAATTGGGGCTACACTCGTCTGGTATGAGACGTTCCTGGGAGGAGGGGGGGGGGAGGGGTACTGGAGGCCGAACCGCACAATAACCCTGGGTTCGGTGAAAGGCGGCGGTGGGATGGGTGGACTGCTGTGGCCTGTTGTGGGGTTGTGAACCACTGAGGGCTACGGCGGGGCGAAGCCTCCGCGTCGTTTCTAGGTCCCCGGTTCTATACACAATACACACACAATGGGATGTTCAGCAGTCGCGATCATATCGTGCACTGCTTGAAGATCGCACATTTCGTCCAGCATTCTCAGTCAGGGCATCAGTAATTTCTTGAGTAATTTGTGGGGCAGTTGGTCGACGGCCTCACCCAGAAACAATTCCCCAATCGCCAGTTAATTCCGACTTCCGATTAACGTTCTTCAACTGCGGCGCGGAAAGAGGACCTCTCCGTATTCTCTTGATGCTCTGATCCCGCGAACAGCAGCAACGCTATTGCTGTTGTTTTGATAAAACAAATTTACGTGTAAAGGACTGCTCACTTTGTCCAGACCCATGTTAACTGCCTGCAACTGTAATGCTCACTGGCGCGTGTGTTTCAACCTTATGTAGTCCTACCGGTGGCGGCGCCTAGCGGCAAGTCATGACACTAAGATTAATAACAACGCAAATCCTGCAGCGTACAATCTAAACATCATTTCTATAATGTTGGGTACGCATACGGCGAATAGTTTTTTTTTTCTACTCTGAATCAGGTAGCGAAAGTATAATAGTAACCACCTTGTAAAACATAACATCCATCATATGCAGTCCAATGAGTATTACTGCCGAAACATATGTCATTTGTTATTAACATCACTTATACAGTTCACAAGGGCACAGGCTTGCATACGTCTTCTGACGCGGAAGGCGGAAGCAAGCTAGTGTGTGTCTGCTCTGAGCAGCTTCATGCAGCCCTACAGCGCGGCGCATTGTCATGTAACAAACTTCACAGACTCCATTTCTCAATGTTGACTTTTCTTACACTGTCAATGACCGACGGATCTCTTCTTGAATTAACTATGATACCTCCTTCTGCCTGGTTTGGATAGACAACTCTGCTACGTCCTGCAGTCTGAGTTCGGCATTAATAGCAACCGTAGTATCTTTTCTGTTACCATTTCCATACTAGCGACGCGAGGCAATGGTAGTCTTCCATTCATAGGCTAGAGATTCGTGAATCTGTCGTACGTCTTTCGGCTTACTCTTTTTTGAGACTTAGCGCTACTGAAGTCTTGCGTTGTAGTGGCGTCCTTCAAAACAAACACTTTATACACGTCCTCTGTCATGGCTTCCATAGATGTGAAACTTTGATCGCTTCCGTCATACTCAGTTTCAGTGTGTGACCCAATGCCAAAACATTCTGTATTTACGACTGTGTCGTCTCTCCCTGGCGTTGGAGTCTGTTCTACAGTTTTTCTTTGTCATTTGATGTTTTCTTAACATTATGCCCAGCCCTTGAGCCTTTTCTAGTTGTTATCAAAGCAGGGTTGGGCTACACAGTCTACGTCAAAGCAGACATAGGCAGGACATACGAGGGTTGCCTAGAAAGTAATGCACCGCCTTTTTTTTCTTCAACAATTCTTTATTGAACATTATGTGTGTTACACACACGAAAGAATGGTGTTTTATCTACACAACCTATTTTTCCACGTAATCTCCATTTCGTTCTATGGCCCTCCTCCAGTTCGAAACAAGGGCGTGTATGCCCCGTCGGTACCATCCTTGTCCTGGTGGCTGAGCGAGTGATTCACTGCAGTGAGCAGTGAGAAATTCAATAACTGCACGTTGCTTGTAACGTAAATCACCTACAGACGTCATTTTGAAACTGTCTTGCAGCTACGCTATCTGTCGGAAGTGACGGAAACTTGGAGCACTCACTCAGGACACTTCAAATCATACATACACAACGTTTCGAATTCGTAGAATTGTTTTCAATTGAGAAAAAAATGCGGTACATTACTTTCTGGGCAACCCCAGATTATGTCATGCTACGTGTCGTGTTTTACAACACGACTGAATCAATTTAGCCATTTGTCGGATCCTGGTAAGCGTATCCTACGAAAATTGCTGGATGTATGATGTGTATCTGACTCACCGATGCTTTTGCACCCATTGGAAGTTTGAAAATGCGGACCACAAGAGAAATGTAATATCTGTATTAGATTTCGTGCCCTTGAGGTCGACGGCTTTTCAGTATACTTATTGGCTCCACAGCGATGTCGATGTCCGAGATATCTGACGCTAGCACCAAAACATGTCATGCCGAGTTCGGAATCAACTACTAGTTACGAAGGCAGAGTCATTAACAAGAATTAAACCTTCACACTGCAAGTCATTTATTGAGCGCACATGAAAGTACAAATGGAACTAAACTACCTGCCTCAGAAAAAAGTGCTCCTATGTATACATACTTAGAATGTTCTAGCAAACTGAAACTTTCGCCGGCCGAAGTGGCCGAGCGGTTCTAGGCGCTACAGTCTGGAACCGAGCGACCGCCACGGTCGCAGGTTCGAATCCTGCCTCGGGCATGGATGTGTGTGATGTCCTTAGGTTAGTTAGGTTTAAGTAGTTCTAAGTTCTAGGGGACTGATGACCTCAGCAGTTAAGTCCCATAGTGCTCAGAGCCATTTGAACCATTTTTGAAACTTTCCATAAATAAGTAAGTTCAAAAATGTTCTATAAATCACGAAAAATAAATAATCGCATGATACGGGGATTAAACTTGTGACTCGCACGTCTTCATCCAGCATAAATAAGAATGGCTACAACATGGTGAACGACGCACAGGATGCGGCAATGTGTATATATGTATAGGACCTGAAAGGAAGTTTGCGTGATTAAAAATGGAGGCTGTCGCTTGGTCTTGGCTGTACAGCTGTAATTTTGCTGCACTGTTGGTGAAAGTTGAACAGAGTGGAGACTACTGGCAAGTGGACCGCATAACCTGTCAAAGTTCTTTGCGTTTAACTTCCTCTTTGCCAACGGCGTAAATGACTTCCTTAGAGGTAGTAAATCTTAAAGTTTTTAAAGTTTTATGAGCTTGATATGCTCCAGTTCTTGCCTGTGTTAAGGCATACTGAATTAACAGCGAAGTCACGTCCGAACGTGTAATCACGGGCAAAAAATTGGCCTGCAAACTTGTTCGCATTAGGATAGACTTTTAGACACACTATAACGAATATTATGGCGCAGAAATAAAATGATTGGTAATTTCAAGACATCAGGCGTTCTCCAAACAGCCAAGCAAAGAAAAGAAAAAGTTACTGCTATCATAGACTCAGTGAGCAGGAGATCGTAAACCGATGTTCTTCGGATATGACAACCAGATTTTAAAACAGTATCACGAATGAATTTTTTCAATTATTATGATATAACTTCTTGTTTTGTCTATTGCGTAAATATAAAATATGAAATACTGATAGCCCTTTGCGTCAAGCAATATAGTAGACGCTTCGTACATGAATTATTATGATTTAACTTTGTGTATTGTGTAGTTCGTAAATATAAAATATGGAATAGTGACAGCTCTTTGCTTCATGGAATACCATAATTATTGATTATCCACAAATCAATTACATTTTGGCATTTACGTGGACGTAAATGTCTTATTTTGAACATAAGGAAACCTTTCTCAAGGAAAGAGGCAAAATCTGAACAAATTTGTAATTTTGTAGCTCTTAATGAACGTATATAGCGCAAATTTTAGAACTTAATAATCCACGGTGTGATGTGTTCACTTCCCAAAGGTCAAAAATTCCCTCTGTCTTTCATCTGACCGCAAATAACGGGATACAGAAATACCACTAAGCTACAGGTACACTGAAATAATAATTTATAGAAGGTTAACCAGCAGTTTTATGTATTCCCACTCGCTAAAACAGTACAGTTAACCAAAAATAGTATCCTTCTCCAGCAGTATGGCTATCGAGTACCTAGGCCTCAGTTCAAATCTCGGCAGCACTATAGTCGAGAGACGTCCAAAAATTAAAGAGGGTCTGTTGGGAAACTTAAAAATTGGCAGAAATTTACAAAATCGTAAAAGTCAGAACTAGTCAAATAGTGATTTATACTCCACTCCCCTAACCACCCCCACCACCCTCCGCCTTTCCCTTCCGTCCTCCTCCCACTCCCACACCCCACTCCCTTATCACAGCATAGCGTAAATATCAGGTAACCAATTAGAATGTAGCTTCAATAAATAAATAAATAAAATAAATTTGAAAACATAAGCTTATTTAGCTCAGTTGTGCTCTGTTCCCCTACTTCCCCCATCGCCATCCTCTTATGCTCCCCCCCCCCCCCCCCCACACTCAGGCAAATCACTATGTAGTACTAAAATGATACATAAAGCTTACATGTGAGCAGACACACACACACATACATACACACACACACACACTGCATAATGTACCACTCCCCTCTGCTCCCCTCCAGTCAGAACCTAGAATTTTAGCTACCATTAAAATGCGAGTGCCAATTGCAATGTAGTTCCATATACGTGTGCTCAAAAGTTTCTGAACGACCTGAATAAAATCAAAAAATACATCACACACGAAAAGTATATGAACTGCATAAAATGACAAAAATGTTGTCAACTATGTTTTCATTACTGACTTCAAAAAATCTTTTATGGACTGACTCACCAGTTTCATTGCTATACTTCCTGGAAAGCTATGGAATATTAGATTCAATACATAACACACTCTCTATAAATAGTTTACAACCAAAATTTGCTTATCCAATGTAATTAACTAATTAGTAATATGTATTCACCAAAAATGAGTTTTAATGTGAATACTATTCTGCAAATTTCAAAAACGCGAAATAAAATCAGTTGCTGCTTTTATACTCTTGCTGCTTGTCTTCATCAACAGACGGCTGCACCGGTAAAACATTCGAAGTTCGCCGGTGTACCATAATGTAAGACACAACAGAACCTCAAGTTAATTATCACTACATCTATAATGCTTGTCAAGCGTCACAGTGCTCTATCCAAGTCTAAAATGTCTTCAAAAATACGTCAGCAATGCAAAAAGTGCAATGTTTACGTCGAGTTTTATCACTTTATTTTCTATATACATTCATTTCCGTTAAACTGGTATGTAAATCATGAACGTGAAGTACTGCAATACTATTTCCAAGCCCAGATAGTTAAAAATATCACGATAAACTCACATTTGACATTACAAGTTGGGTCTACGAGATCGATGTTGTAAAACTAACCTACACTAAGTAGGTAGGCATACTAACAAATAGGCAGTGTGATTAACGGGAAGTCTGATTTGCTTTCATTACAAATGACTCAGCTCTACTAGAGGCTATGTACAATAGGAACTCTGAATGAAAGTTGCAATATTTATCAGTCGGAACTATGGGGCCAAAGCTGTCTAAACGTTTGTAGACTGTATTTCCCTTCATCAACTATTAAATAAAACCAGCATCTAACAAAAATATGTGATGTGAAAACACACATTCACACGCACAACATAGCAAAACGACAATCGAACTGAGCAAACACCTTATTAAGAATGCAGGAAGGAAGAAATTGCTTTGACGATTTTACAGCAAATGTAGCAAGGTACACTGCATACTTTTTTCCTAAATCACAAATAGAACTTCTCTTAAGGTTATGCGTTACGTGTTACAGGTTTTGGGTTATGGGTCATAGTTTGCAGGTAATGGGCTACGGCTTACAGGTTACATGTTATAGGTTATAGGTTACAGGTTTTATGCCTTTTACAAAGATCGAACTACAGTCGTGTGTGTGTTTGTGTGTGTGTGTTTGTGTGTGTGTGTGTGTGTGTGTGTGTGTTTGTTTGTACTCCATAAATGATAAATAATTTCATCATCATCTTATTGCACCATCATCTTTGGAGATGTTTCGACTCTTATCTTCCTACCTAATAAGTTGTTTCTCTGTTTGTTTGCCTTTTGGTTATCTTGTGTGTTTGAGTGCGTATTTTCACATCTCGTATTCTTATTAGCTGTTGGTGTTATTTGATAATTGATTGTGGGAAATACTGTCTATAAACGTTTAGAAAGATTTGGCACCATAGTTCCAATGGGTGAGCATTGCAACCTTCATCGAAAGTTGTTGTTGTATAACCTCTAATAGACTTGAGTCATTTCTAATAAAAGCCGTAATTGTCAATCGGTCCTATTAATAATTTTTCTACTTTATTACACGGTGCATTATGTTTGTCCCACCTAAGGTGGTGCTTGAGAACAATTTAGAAGTGGAAATATTTAATTTTAAGGTGTATTGTGACTTACACCAAGAGTACCCCTAATTAATTACATCCTACTGGAAATGAGACTATTTGTTTGTGTGCTTACCTGCTTACCGTAGTATTTTAGCTAACACGTATTTTCTGCAATTCTTAGCCTGCTCGGACTGTTTTTATGGCGCCGGTCTTTTATACACAACCTGTAATATCAACTGTCAGTTTAGCCTAATATTTCTAACTATTTGGGCATGGGAACAGCATTGGGAAAGCCCACAATCACGTTTTGCGCTTTGATTTGACGGATATGTATGTTTGTGGAAAATAAAGTTGTGGAACATCATTTATACATTGCAGTTTTGCATTGCAGCCGTTGTTTTGCAGGCGTTTTGGGCGTGGAAAGAAGGTTGTGACACTTGACAAGCATCAACGATATGAAAAAACATTTAATTTAAAGCTCTATTAGACCTTAAACCAAACATGGTACTCAGATCGAACTACGAATGTCGCCACCTGTTGGTAATGACAATCAATGCTCCTACTGTAGACCAGTAGTTGCCTTTATTCCGCATTTTTGAACTTTTGTGGAGCAGTATTTCTAGTACAACTCTTCTTCAAATACCACATACTACTAATTAGTTAATTACATTGCACAGGCAAAGGTTGATTTTTAACTATTTATGGAGAGTATGTTTTACGCTCTTTCTTGTATTACATTGTATTAGCAAATGTTGGTTTTCAACTGTTTATGGAAAATATGTTTTACATTCATTCTTATATTCCATAAGACATTTACCTGCCTGTGTAGTAGGCCACATATGTTTAGGTATGAAGATTGCATTGTGGTTCTTACTATAGAGTTTGCAATCGCGTTTTTGACGCTATTTTGACGCAAATATTCGTCAAGCATCATAGATACTGAACATATTTAATTTGAGGTAGTGCTTGTCCCACACTATGTTGTATCTATTGAACCTTGAACGTTTTACCAGTGCAGCCATCTATACGCTATGACAAGCAACAGGAGCGTAAAAGCAGCAGTTGATTTTATTTCGCGTTTTTGAAGTTTTGCAGAATAGTATTTAAGGTAAAACTCATATTCGACAACAACATATTGCTAATTTCTTAGTTACATCGGAAAGAAAATGTTGGATTTTAACTATTTATGGAGCGTATGTCAGATCCTCATTCTGACGTCCCTTTGCGAATTATATCTAGTTCCCAATGAAATTTGGCCGGCCGTTGTGGCCGTGCGGTTCTAGGCGCTTCAGTCTGGAACCGCGTGACCGCTACGGTCGCAGGTTCCAATCCTGCTTCGGGCATGGATGTGTGTGATGTCCTTAGGTTAGTTAGCTTTAAGTAGTTCTAAGTTCTAGGGGACTGATGACCACAGGTGTTAAGTCCCATAGTGCTCAGAGCCATTTGAACCATTTGAACCCGATGAAATTTACTGTTAGGTCTAGTGAGCCAGTCCATATATGATGTTTTGAAGTCAGTAATGAAAACATAGTTGACAACATTTTTGTCATTTTACGAAATTTAGATACTATTTAAGTGTGTGACGTATTTTTTGGTAAATTACTTAGGTCCTATTTCCATCTATTGTACTATAAATTTTTTTCCTTATTTTGTTACTTGAAGATATGACGTTTCTGTGTCTTTGTATATTGTAATTGTTTTACTATTTGTATATATATGCATTTATGTCGATGTATAATTGGTTTGTTCTGCAAATATTATTTGTATTTTTACGCTGGGTCTTGCCTAGGGAAAACTATGCTATCGAACCATTGCATCGATAGGTCGTATGGAGAACGAAAGTGTTTAGGATCTTTGGTAGTGTTAACTCTGTCGCGTGGAGCACGGAGAGGGAGGGTCTGGCTGGAGTAGTGCAGTGGAGCAGGTGTGTTGTGTGACGCTCCCGCGAGTTGCCGCGCTTTCGGGGTTGGGCAGCATGTAATTGCGCTCGACTTGCTGTGATAGTTTCTGACACGGTGTCGCGGACGGGAAGCATTAGCTGGCGCACATCAAGAGCCCGTTTCGCCTGGTGACAGTGTCGAGAAGAAGGCGCGCCAACATCCAGCTTCTGCAACAGCGACGGCCGACAATGAGTGACTGTCGCCACCTCCTCGACCGACGACTTCAAACCTTCAATCAACCAACAAGGAAGACTGGAAGCACGTAAAGTTTTAGAACTGTATGGCAGATCTCAGCTTTTAAAATTGTTGCATCAAAAAAATTACAGCAACTTAGCATGAACCTTTGTTGCTCATTGTCCCAATTGCATTACCAAGCAGGGTCCCTCCTTTTCCGAAATGAACCCGAGTGTCGTTGAAATTCAGACGCCAGCGTTGAAGTCATATCATTCCATTTCACCGCTTTAATTTCAAAGTTCAGTTAATGTATTCATAGCTGGCTACAGTATTTAGATTACGCAAGCACAAATTAAGAGTGCGAGTTTTGTTACCATATTTTAGCTTACCTGTGACTGCAGCTCGGCTTGGTACGTACTAAATGTTACTACTGTTAATTGTCCAGAATCATTTAATTCAAGTTCAAAGTTAAATCTCTTATTTCTAAATCGCGTAGATTTAAGTAGCTTTTGAAATGATTGTTGAGGTAGCCCAAGACTAACCTTATTTTACTGAATTTCGTAGTGCTTCAGAAACAAATCTCACTATTAATTTCAGTCACTAAATTAACTTTCAATTTTCCGGTTTTATTAATTCTTTTGCTAAATTAAGTCAGAGTGTAGCGAAATTTATTACTTCTGACAAACTTTCAGTTTTCACACTACACGTGTCAACCTTTAGTTGCCACGTTTCTAGTGCTAATTATATGTGTAATAACCTTTCTTTTTCAGTTACTATAGTAATTGTCCATAGGACTGGCTACCGTAATTTCCCACAAATCTCAAATATCTAATTACCGCTAGTTAATTGTTAACGTAACGTCCGCACATTTACTTTCTTTATTAACTTTACCCCTTTTCAAAATTAATTTCCACCAGTTTCATTTGCATTTTTCCTTTCATTTAGATGTAACCCTTTCCTCCCTCTTTACCGACAGATTAACTTCGGTGACGATTGCTTTTCCCAAAATCCATTAGGTACACGCGGTTTAATTTTTCACTGTCATTAAGGTCGATAAGTGAGGGGGAGGTTACAATACCATCACATGAAAACGAAATTTATTGTTTTTCGCTGGAGTAAATAATATACAAGAAGTGACGTAATCCGTTAAAGGCAGATTCTTCGAAATATACATATCTGACAGTTACGAACACCGTGAAGATGGCCTGCAGCAAAGGTCACATAAGCATGCAGGTTACACCATGCTTGGATATGCGAAGGAAAAACAAGTGGGCGTAATGGTTCAAATGCCTCTGAGCACTATGGGACTTAACTTCTGAGGTCATCAGTCCCCTAGAACTACTTAAACCTAAGTAACCTAAGGACATCACACACATCCACGCCCGAGGCAGGATTCGAACCTGCGACCATAGCGGTCGCGCGATTCCAGACTGCAGCGCCTAGGACCGGTCGGCCACCCCGGCCGGCTGGGCGTAATGATTTCATTGCTCTGTATATACACTATCAGGCACATTAATGTGAACATGTAGCATAACCTAAATAACCACCTTATTCAGTGCGGACTGTTATGAGACATGCAGGAAGAGAGTCGACGAGGATCTGGATGTGGGACCGTGCCGGCTCTGCTGCGATGGCCGGCCGCACTACGTTTCTCCCAGAAGGATCCACGGCGCGAACAGCCCGATCGAGGTGGTCCCACGGATCCTTCGTTGGATTTAAATCCGTTGAATCTGGTGGCGAGGGGAGTACAGTAGAGTCATCCTGCGAGATGTGTGGCACGTTGCATTGCCCTGCCATCGTGCCAGGGAAAAACAAGTGCTATGTAGGGATGGACACGGTGCACAAGGATAGATCATACTTGTGTTGATCCATTGTGCCTTTGGGAATGACGAGATCACACGGGGAAGGTCACGAAACATTCCCCAGCCCATCACACTCCATTTACGTTTGCTTTCAGACGTTTCACGGTGTCCAGTGGAGCATAAAACGTGGTTCTTTCGGAAAGGCCACCTGTCACCACCCAGTGCACGACCAGTTGCAGTACTGGCATGAAAATTGCAGCCTTCGTCATCGATGAACAGCAGTCAGCACGGGTACATGAAGAAGGCGCCTGCTGCGGAGGTAAACGCGCAGGAACGTTCGCTCAACGGTCGTTGGGGCGACACTGTTGGTTCATCTAGTTCACCTGGGCGGTCAGCTGGACATCTATTCGACCGTATACATCCCCGCAACTGTCGTTCATCCCTGTTATTTATGACCTGTCGTGCACCACATTTGCCTCGTCGCCGGTTTTGGAGAGCGCCATTTTGCCATACACGTTATGCTTGAACCACAGTGGCACGCAAACAGTTTACAAACCTAGCCGTTTCGGAAGTGTCTCCACCCTTGGCTCGAAAGCCAATGATCATGGCCTTTTGGAAGTTTCCGCACTGCGACAACTACTCATTGTTCTTTGTGTCTCCCTGACACGATTTATATATCCTCCACGGCTAGAGTTGCCATTAGCCGTTTGTGACTAGTTATTGCACGTTGACGTCGAATATAAGCGGTGCTCACACTAATAAGAATGGATGATAAGAGAAAAGATTATGCTATCGGTTTCTAACTTAAAAACAGCATTAGCAGAAATGTCTATCAGCCCGTGTCAATATTTGAATACGGGACGATCGTAGCCTATGGAGGCTATAGTTTATCGTTCTGTGATATTACTGCTAGCATTGAACGAGATCCCACGACTATCGTGTGAATATATGGAATCCGTGGGTTAAGGGGGTTCGACGCGCAACGCCATTAAATATGAAGCCGCCCCCCTCCCTCCCCCGCGACCCACGCTCGGGCCGGCCGCTGTGGCCGAGCGGCTCTAAGCGTTTCAGTCTGGAACCGTGCGACCACTACGGTCGCAGGTTCGAATCCTGCCTCGGGCATGGATGTGTGTGATGTCCTTAGGCTAGTTAGCTTTAAGTAGTTCTAAGTTCTAGGGGACTGATGACCTCAGATGTTAATAACAATCGCAGTGGAAATGTTTCCTTGTGGTACGCACCTTCTATTCTGTAGAGGAATTCCTCGCAGTAGTTGTCAACTTTTCTCTGTAATTTGTTGTTTATTCGCATCCTATCTCACAATTTTATTTTATTTTAATAATTATTTAACTCTTTTGGTTATAAATTTTCTGATAAGCATCCTGTAAATTACGTATTGACTCGTCCCACAACCAATCAGTTTTCAAGAAATAACGCAAGACCGCATGTTACTCGTGTTGTCTGACCTATCTCGCTACGGAGGGAATTCGACTGTTAAACAGAACCTGACAAATAAATAAATTATACGAAAATGACATGCGCTTGGCGTCTTGGACATGATGGAAAAAGCTCTGGATACTCTTCTGTAGCGGAACAATTCTTTTCAGTCTTAAAGTCTGTCCTGTTCTTCCGCTCGGTCGCAAGATTTATATAAACTTCAGTTCGTGCTAGAGACTGACACATTATTTCGTTTGTGGGGCAATGTGGTCAGTTTTGCTTATAGAATATCCAGAAGAGCTTCAGGCGATTGATGCAGACGTATAGACGTTGATCTTTATTCACATGTGCACCTAAGGTGAAGGAGGACACGATACATATGCGACACGTTTAAAGGAACTACCTCAGAATGCGTGTAAGCTGAGATAGTTTCAGTGTGGAAAATATAAGGCAAAGTCGTCGGACGAGAATCTCTACCGCGCGTTTTCCGAATTCGAAACCAGTATCTGCACCACTGAAGGACCTTATTTGCTATTGTTATACACACTCTCCTTTCCACGTCAAAATGGTTCAAATGGCTCTGAGCACTATGGGACTCAACATCTGTGGTCATAAGTCCCCTAGAACTTAGAACAACTTAAACCTAACTAACCTAAGGACATCACACACATCCATGCCCGAGGCAGGATTCGAACCTGCGACCGTAGCAGTCGCGCGGTTCCTGACTGAGCGCCTAGAACCGCTAGACCACCGCGGCCGGCTTTTCCACGTCATTTTCGATCATTTTACCAACAGTAACGCTACTGTTTTCCCTCAAAATCAGTTTAAAAATATCTTTTACCACATTGTTATTTCTGATCCACGTCTCCTGCATCACAACTGAATTCTGCGTCTAATGTTAACTGTTATTTTACCATTATTGCCTGCGTCAAGACAAACACTTTAATGACGTGACCTTTTGTACGAGATCAATTAGAATTAGAATAACATACACGAGTTTCTCTAAACTTTTTTACTACTTCTTTTTGTGCCAACTGCTTACTGTCAAATACATGTATCAGTCAGTCACACTCAATTAAAAAATACGTCGGATCCTAAAACTACGTTATATTTCGTAATCCACAATTTGTTATGACGTCTCGAGTAATGAAGAATAGTACCCTGTCCGTACCTGTTATATTGATACTTAATGACACGTGGAGAAGCTATAAAAACGAAGAATCTAAAACAACGTCAATTTGCATTTGGAGCTCTAAGAATTTGTTGTGGTAGACACGTGCGCTTACATTGAGCTTAATCCCTAATTTCAGAAACATACCGAGCGAGGTTCAAATGGCTCTGAGCACTATGGGACTTAACATCTATGGTCATCAGTCCCCTAGAACTTAGAACTACTTAAACCTAACTAACCTAAGGACATCACACACATCCATGCCCGAGGCAGGATTCGAACCTGCGACCGTAGCAGTCGCGCGGCTCCGGACGGAGCGCCTAGAACCTCTAGACCACCGCGGCCGGCCCGAGCGAGGTGGTGCAGTGGTAAGACACAAGACTCGCATATGAGAAGAAGACGGGTCAAATCTCCTCCCGACCATTCAGATTTAGGTTAACCGGAATTACTTAAGGCAAATTCCAGCATGGTTCCTCCCTCATCCTTACCAAAATTGAACTTGTGCTCCGTCCCTACACCTCTTCATCGACGTGACTTTGAACCCTAATCTTCGTTCAACAACGTTCGATTGTTCATTACTAGTAGCCACTACATAATTTAAATTTATTATTTGAGATAGGACTGAATACATCTGTGCAACATTTATTTCACATTTTTCGGGATCCGTACGTCATTCGGTAAAAACTGAAACCGTTGGGGTTACTTTGTTTTCCGTCTGTTTGTCGTCTGTCCGTCTGTCTGTTTGTCCGGCTATTAAGAACCGCTTTTCTACGGAACAGGTTGACGTACCAAGTTGAAACTTATGTCACGCACTAAGGTCTATGGTCCCTTGGCGCTGTGAAACACTTAAGCTCCTAAGTCAATGCAATCAAAAGATATGGCCATTTTTGTCATATATGTTGATACTCGAAAACGCACCTATCAAAACCTATAGGGCATTCCCCGTTGACCTAGAATTATGAAATTTAGCAACAAGCAAGATTTCAAAATAAAAGTAAGGGAAAAAAATATGAAAATTGATAATTTGTAGTTACATCATACAGAGAAATATTTTTTGTCATTTTTATCTGACTGTCTGTCTGGTTCGAACGGATATATGTATCAGTTTGAGATTTGTGTCATATACTAAGATCTAGTAGTGAAATTGCGTGCTTAAGGAATATCGTCTCAGTTATATGACTGGATTTGTGATTTCCTGTCAGAGAGGTCACAGTTCGTAGTAATTGACGGAAAGTCATCGAGTAAAACAGAAGTGATTTCAGGCTGTCCCCAAGGTAGTGTTACACGCCCTTTGCTGTTCCTTATCTATATAAACGATTTTGGAGACAATCTGAGCAGCCGTCTTCGGTTGTTTGCAGATGACGCTGTCGTTTATCGACTAATAAAGTCATCAGAACATCAAAACAAACTGCAAAACGATTTAGAAAAAATATCTGAATGGTGTGAAAGGTGGCAGTTGACCCTAAATAACGAAAAGTGTGAGGTCATACACATGAGTGCTAAAAGGAACTCGTTAAACTTCAGTTACACGATAAATCAGTCTAATGTAAAGGCCGCAAATGCAAATAAATACCTGGGTATTACAATTACGAACAACTTAAATTGGAAGGAACACATAGAAAATGTTGTGGGGAAGGCTAACCAAAGGCTGCGTTTTATTGGCAGGACACTTAGAAAATGTAACAGACCTACTAAGGAGACTGCCTATACTACGCTTTAGAATACTGCTGCGCGGTCTAGGCTCCTTACCAGATATGAGTGACGGAGTATATACACTCCTGGAAATGGAAAAAAGAACACATTGACACCGGTGTGTCAGACCCACCATACTTGCTTCGGACACTGCGAGAGGGCTGTACAAGCAATGATCACACGCACGGCACAGCGGACGCACCAGGATCCGCGGTGTTGGCCGTCGAATTGCGCTAGCTGCGCAGCATTTGTGCACCGCCGCCGTCAGTGTCAGCCACTTTGCCGTGGCATACGGAGCTCCATCGCAGTTTTTAACACCGGTAGCATGCCGCGACAGCGTGGACGTGAACCGTATGTGCAGTTGACGGACTTTGAGCGAGGGCGTATAGTGGGCATGCGGGAGGCCGGGTGGACGTACCGCCGAATTGCTCAACACGTGGGGCGTGAGGTCTCCACAGTACATCGATGTTGTCGCCAGTGGTCGGCGGAAGGTGCACGTGCCCGTCGACCTGGGACCGGACCGCAGCGACGCACGGATGCACGCCAAGACCGTAGGATCCTACGCAGTGCCGTAGGGGACCGCACCGCCACTTCCCAGCAAATTAGAAACACTGTTGCTCCTGGGGTATCGGCGAGGACCATTCGCAACCGTCTCCATGAAGCTGGGCTACGGTCCCGCACACCGTTAGGCCGTCTTCCGCTCACGCCCCAACATCGTGCAGCCCGCCTCCAGTGGTGTCGCGACAGGCGTGAATGGAGGGACGAATGGAGACGTGTCGTCTTCAGCGATGAGAGTCGCTTCTGCCTTGGTGCCAATGATGGTCGTATGCGTGTTTGGCGCCGTGCAGGTGAGCGCCACAATCAGGACTGCATACGACCGAGGCACACAGGGCCAACACCCGGCATCATGGTGTGGGGAGCGATCTCCTACACTGGCCGTACACCACTGGTGATCGTCGAGGGGACACTGAATAGTGCACGGTACATCCAAACCGTCATCGAACCCATCGTTCTACCATTCCTAGACCGGCAAGGGAACTTGCTGTTCCAACAGGACAATGCACGTCCGCATGTATCCCGTGCCACCCAACGTGCTCTAGAAGGTGTAAGTCAACTACCCTGGCCAGCAAGATCTCCGGATCTGTCCCCCTTTGAGCATGTTTGGGACTGGATGAAGCGTCGTCTCACGCGGTCTGCACGTCCAGCACGAACGCTGGTCCAACTGAGGCGCCAGGTGGAAATGGCATGGCTAGCCGTTCCACAGGACTACATCCAGCATCTCTACGATCGTCTCCATGGGAGAATAGCAGCCTGCATTGCTGCGAAAGGTGGATATACACTGTACTAGTGCCGACATTGTGCATGCTCTGTTGCCTGTGTCTATGTGCCTGTGGTTCTGTCAGTGTGATCATGTGATGTATCTGACCACAGGAATGTGTCAATAAAGTTTCCCCTTCCTGGGACAATGAATTCACGGTGTTCTTATTTCAATTTCCAGGAGTGTAGAAAAAATTCAAAGAAAGGCAGCACGTTTTGTATTATCGCGAAATATGGGAGAGAGTGTCACGGAAATGATGCAGGATTTGGGTTGGAAATTATTAAAAGAAAGGCGTTTTTCGTTGCGATGGAACCTTCTCAAACCGACCTACATAGGGAAAACGATCACCACGGTAAAATAAGGGAAATCAGAGCTCGTACGGAAAGATATAGGTGTTCATTCTTTCCGCGTGCTATACCAGATTGGAATAATAGAGACTTGTGAAGGTGGTTCGATGAACCCTCTGCCAGGCGCTTAAATGTGATTTGCAGAGTATCGATGTAGATGTAGATATGGTTCCTCTGCGGTATAAACAACTAAAGCTTCTAAGTCAGTGCAGTAAAATAATACGGTCATTTACGTCACACATTTTGATAGTCGAAAACCCTCTCATCAAAAGCTATAGAGTACTTCACGTTGACATAGAATCATCAAATTTGGCAAGAAGCAAGACTTCACAGTACAAACAAAGAAAAAGTCTAAAAATTGTTAATTTGTAATTATATTGCACGAAAAAATACTTTTTGTTATTTGTTATCCGAATGTCACTCTGTCCATCTGTTAAGATCTCTTTTTTCTCACGAGTAACAATAGCAAATCCGATACTAAACAAAAAATTTAAAGTTAAAACTTAAATAATTCTCGAAAGTATCGGAGTTCCAGGGGATGATATCTTGGCAGTATCGTTTTTGATAACAGGCAAAAATCCTCGATATTCTCGAGTCCCGGGATGGATATAGTAAGGAATCCTCGGAGTGCGAGTACTATTCGCAGTTAGCCAATATTTTTCCTTCATTCACATATTTTAATTGAGAATGACATAAAAGTTAGTCTACTGAAATACTGTTTCCATTTTCTTTAACGATGAAATGAATTTATAAAATAATTTTTTCTCAGCTGGTTTTAATGACTTAGTCCTGTAGATTTCTGCTGAGGTAAGAGAGCATTTTTTTTTGTTGTTGCTAAAACTCATTTAGGAACATTCTACTCTTTTCAAGTTTCCGACTAACATTGACTAAAGGATCTACTCGAGGTAGGCCATATGCATGATGCGTAGGTCCACGATTATTTAAACTACAGAACAGTCATCCGCAAATCTCCTGCATTAAAGTATTCAGTTAAACAGAATATAGGCTATTTTGGAATTAGTCTCCCAGTTCTGTAGGTGACTATAGCTGTGAAATTACAAGCAGTACTCTGTTTCAATCTGCCAGTATGAATGAAAGCAGCGTGAGGTTCTGGTTACACACTGCTGCTCTGGCTGCCCCTGATAGTCGGCTATTCATTACGCTTCTACTCAGTTGGAAGCCTCATGTCGGATGGCTGGCGCTCCGGCTTGCCTCTGCAGTTCTGACTCTATACCTGCACAATGAGAACATTTCTCGGCTTCGCACTGACGTGGCGTTGATATCATTCAAGTTCTGTTTTTCTTTTGTTGGTATGTGGGGGCAAACAAGTAATACAACGATAGCCTGATCCGCCAGTTAGGTTTTTTGCACAATTTTTAAGATAATCGTGCTGTGTGTGTTCCATTCAATTAGATAAATTCTAATACCGTGCCTCAGAAAATTCTTTACTCTTTATCGATAACAGAAATTCGTCCAAAATGGGTCAAGTTTAATGAGAACGCCAGTATATCGAAAAATTTAGGAACTGATGAATAAATTCAACTTTGCGGTATTTCTTTAGAAAGTGATCGACCTGAAAGACGTCCAAATCTGCAACCGTAGAGAAAGAAACGACAAAATTCACGATACGGTATGTGGCGATTGGCAACGAGTGGTGTTGGAAATGTACGAATAATTAACCGTGAGAAACCTGTATAGGTGCTGCGTTTATAAGGTGGTGGCCATTTCGGAAAACAAACTTCTCTGTAATTTTTGGATAATTTTTTTAAACCAAATGATGTGATGATTGATTTGTTGTAGTGGATAAGGCGTAGGTAAATAATTTCAGAAATGAAACAGCAATAACGTAGTGGGCGGATGAAGATAGACCCAGCGTGAATAGGGCGCTATCAGTTTCATCTGCCGGGAAAGTTACGACAAGTGCTTTGTGGGATGGAAAAGAGGTGCTTCTAATCCATTACCTGACAAAGATAAAAAGATGAACGGCGAACACTACATAAGATCTCTGGACATACTGTATAAAAAATACTTTGAGACAGATATGAATTGCAAAAGGAAAAGGAAATAACCCTCTGTTGCGAGAATGCATATATGAGTTGCGAATGAGAAAATTGAGTGGGTTTGAAGTACAGAGTGATGGAGCGCGTATCCTATTCACCAAATTTGGCACCCTTTGACTTCCACCTCTTCGTACAAAGAAATTTCTGGATGGGAAAAGCTGATTCCGATGAAAAGTTCATTTGAACGTACGATAGTTTATTGCAGACCTTTCACAACCCCATTTTATGGAAGAAGTATACTTAGTGCGAATACACTGTTCAGTCACATTCAAGTCACCATCTTTAAAAAGCCAGAATAATCACCCTTTCCAGTGCGGACCTCTGAGAGATGTGCAGGAAAAGTCAGTGAGGTTCCGGAAGATGCCGTGGCCAGCTGCGCTAGGTTCCTCGGCTGAGGATCCGTGGCGCGAACAGGCAGATTGAAGTGGTCCCACAGTTCTCGACTAGGTTTAAATCCGAGGAATTTGGTGGCCAGGAGGCTCCGGTAAGCTCATCCTGATGCCCATCGAACCACACACGTACACTTCGAGCTGTGTGACACGTTGCATTTTCTTATGGTAGGTGCCATCGTCCCGAAGAAAATAAACTGTTCGTAGGGTTGGATATGGTCCACAAGGACGGATGCGTACTTGTGTTGATCCATTGTTCCATCCGGAATAACAAGAGCACCCAGAGAATGCAACGAAGCATTCCTCAGACCATAACGCACCATCCTCCGGGCTGGGTGTTTGCTTTCACTCCCTATCTGCCAACGACCAACAGTCCAATAGAGCATCAAACGTGATCTATCTGAAAGCCCACCTGTCCTCACTCAGTGTACCTCCAGTTGTGATACTCGCGTATAAATTGCAGCACGAACAGCAGTCAGCGGGGTGTATGAACCAAGCGCCTGCTGCGGACGCCCATAAGCTGCAACGTCCGCTGAACGGTCGTTCGGAAGACACTGCTGGTAGCCCGTCGGTTCATCTGGACGGTCCATTCGCCCGTATACATCTCCATAGCTGTCTTCCACCCCTGGTTCACCACAGTTGCCTCGGCGCCGGTTTGGATACAGCCATTTTGACATTTACCGTATACTTTAACGGTGGCGACACACAAAAAGTTTACAAACTTAGACGTTTTGGAAATGCTTCCGCCCTTGGCCTGAAAGCCAATAACTGTGCTGTTTTGGACGTCAGATAAATCGCTCCGCTTCCGCATCACGGCAATGAATGCACTGTTTTCCGCGCCCCACCGACGCGCTTTACGTATCATCCACTGCTAATGCTGCCACGTGACGTGTGTGACTGATTATTACACGCTGACGTCTAACGTAGGAGGTGGTCACATTAACGTGATTGGACTGTGTGCTATGGACAAAGTAGCTTGATCTAAATGAGAATTAAATCTTGAAATACGTGCGAGTATGTTATCAGCCTAGGAATACGGTATTACAATGACAGGATTTTCCCTTTACCATCGTCATTTCATTTCACAGAAATGCGAAAAACCAAGTTGAAAATTTGATTTATTAATGCGTAACGTTCACAATGGGAAAAAAACTAGAAGTTTAATAGTTAAAATTTTTCTCTTTCAATAATAAAATTCCAATTAGTTCGTCTTCTTTTTCTTGCAGTCTGTGAAGTTTTATTTTCCTTTCATTAATAATTCTGCCTACAGTAAGTAAAAAGATTTTCACTATCTTCCAACAAATAACTGAAGAATGCGAAGTGACTTCCAATGAGTGCCTAGTTGCTGCGGAAATGAAGAGAGTCGCCTTTCACGAGAACTAATCATTGTATTTCCTAGTTGTATTGTATATTGTGTACGATGACGAGGATCACAAAGGCTGATTAGAGTTAAATTTTGTTTTTTCTTTGTAGTTTTGAGGCTGCTCCCGATAGTAAATATCCAACGTACTATGTCTCTTTCGAGTTTCGATGTAGATATCATCTATTAGCAGAACAAGTAAAATTATTCAGCTCGCACATGAATTGCAATGCAATATGCTGAAGCACGCTGCTGCCCACTGACATTGCAACGCAGTAGAGATGCAAATAACAAATTTGAATTTGTTGTGCGTATATAGTGTACTAGAAAAAGTACTTGATTAAAATTGTGGTTGATTGGAGTACCTAGTGAGAAATTAGTTGACTGAGCTGCCACCTTTGGCAGCAACAACTGGGTATCGAGTCGAACTGAGCTCGGAAGACAGATACGAGTACGTCATTCCACGCTGCTCCAGTTCTGTACTATTGTTCATCAATCTTAATTTGATTTCACTTACTGATTATTGGTATATGGTAGAGTAATAACGTAACATATAAATTATGAAATGCAGTACTGACCAAATTTTCTCGATTACAACATTTTAAAATTTAAATAGAATTTTTGCTCCTTGGTACATGGTCGTACTGTACTTCGGAAATGTTTTTTTAAACTTAGAAAAATTTTACTTATCCGCAGTAATTTTTGTTATTTCAGGAAAAGACTGCGGCAGACAAAAATTGAACGCTGTCATTTAAAAATGAATTAATGAAATGCATTCTAAGACAAAAAAACGACGCACCACGAAGGAATTATCCGAGTGGGAAGGAAATCTAGAGGGATGGTGTATATGTACAGTTAAAACATATTTAAAATTTGAGAAAAATTGAATGGTTTATTCAAGAGGAAGAGCTTCGCAAATGAAGCTAATAGATAGCGCGTTGGTCCACCTTTGGCCCTTATCCAGGCAATAATTCGACTTAGTATTGATTCACTGAGTTCCTGGATGTCCTCCTGAGGGATATCGTGTCAAATTATTTCCAACTGATGCTTTAGGTCTTCAAAATCCCTAGCTGGTTGCAGGGCCCCGCCCACAATGTTCCAAAAGTTCTCAATTAGCAAGAGGTCCGGCCCCTTTGCTGGCCAAGGAAGGGTTTGGAAAGCATGAAGAGAGCCACTAGAAACTTTTCTATATGTGCAGGCGTGCATTATCTTGTTGAAATGTAAGCCCGGGATGGGTTACCATGAAGGACAATGGAATGGGGTGCAGAATATTGACGGCGTACTACTGTGCTGTAAGGATGCTGCAGATGACAACCAAGTGGTCGGGTGCAGAATATTGACGGCGTACTACTGTGCTGTAAGGATGCTGCAGATGACAACCAAGTGGTCGTGCCATGAAAATAAGTTCAAATGGTTCAAATGGCTCTGAGCACTATGGGACTTAACATCTATGGTCATCAGTCCCCTAGAACTTAGAACTACTTAAACCTAACTAACCTAAGGACATCACACAACACCCAGCCATCACGAGGCAGAGAAAATCCCTGACCCCGCCGGGAATCGAACCCGGGAACCCGGGCGTGGGAAGCGAGAACGCTACCGCACGACCACGAGATGCGGGCATGAAAATAAGTGGCACCCTACACCATCACTCTTGGTTGTCGGGCCGTATGGCGATCGACAGTTAGGTTGGTATCCAACGGCTGTACGGGCCATCTCTAAATACGTCATCGACATGGAATCCCATTGGGTGAAATAGAATTGTCTTCAGTATGAGTGTCGCTTCGAAACGAGCTGTGATAACGGGCAAAGACGTGTCAGGAGACGCCCCACACAGCAGTGGGATATCAACCAGACTGTCGCCCATCATACGGTCTGACAACCGGCAGTGATGGTCTGGAGTGACACTTCTTTTCACAGCAGGATCGCACTGGCTGTCATCCACGGCACCCTTACAGCACTACGGGACGTCGACGATATTCTACGCCCCGTTTTGCTGGTCTTCACGACAAGCCATTTTGGGATCACATTTGAGCAAGATAATGCCAGCCCGCATACGGCGAGAGTTTCCACTGCTTGTCTTCGTGCTCGCCGAACCCTGCCATGACCAGAAAGGCCGCTGGAACTCTCTCAAATTAAGAACGTTTGGAGAATTCTGGACAGGGCCCTCCAACCAGCTCGGGATTTTGACGATATAAAGCGCTAATAGGACAGTATTTGGTACAACATCCCTCAGGAGGACTTGTAACAACTCCATCAATCAATGTCAAGTCGAATAACTGCTTGCATAACGGCCAGAGGTGGTCCGACGCTTTATTAATTTGTCCAGTTTTTGAAGATCTTTCTCTTGAATAAATCATCCAATTTTTCTGTAATTGTAATCATTTGTTTGTCCACACACATACTTCACATCTACCGATTTCCGCCCAGTTTGTATAATTCCTTCGTGTTGCGTCGCTGTTTCTTTCTTAGATTAAACTTCTTTTAACGGGCTGGCTACAGGTGGAAGTCTGAAAAGTCTCTCCCCTACTATTACATGACAGTAAATATGTGTAATTTTGGGTTCTGTTCCTCAGCTCGCACAATTACAACTTCAAGCAACAACGCGAGTGTGGACACCGTTATTTAGGTTTATCCTTAGGCTGAACACCGCCTCGATCCATAAGAGGACCTTTTTTCCAGGTCGAAGATATGCTGGGGAACATAACTGACAAGTTTCCAATAAATGTATGGAGAGGTGTCCAACCTAGGCAGCAAGATGCAGCGTAGAGTGACACACTCCTGCCGATACCACTCTGAGGACATTCTTCTCACTTCGCGACATCGTTTCTTCTAATAGATGTATCACGGTACGGTACAAGCATCTCGTCTTCATTCTCTCAGATCTGAAGGGCGAAATACCACATAACCTATATGCAAATAACGTGCGAATTGTGTGTGCGAAGCATCTGACGCATTATGTACACTCCTGGAAATGGAAAAAAGAGCACATTGACACCGGTGTGTCAGACCCACCATACTTGCTCCGGACACTGCGAGAGGACTGTACAAGCAATGATCACACGCACGGCACAGCGGACACACCAGGAACCGCGGTGGTGGCCGTCGAATGGCGCTAGCTGCGCAGCATTTGTGCACCGCCGCCGTCAGTGTCAGCCAGTTTGCCGTGGCATACGGAGCTCCATCGCAGTCTTTAACACTGGTAGCATGCCGCGACAGCGTGGACGTGAACCGTATGTGCAGTTGACGGACTTTGAGCGAGGGCGTATAGTGGGCATGCGGGAGGCCGGGTGGACGTACCGCCGAATTGCTCAACACGTGGGGCGTGAGGTCTCCACAGTACATCGATGTTGTCGCCAGTGGTCGGCGGAAGGTGCACGTGCCCGTCGACCTGGGACCGGACCGCAGCGACGCACGGATGCACGCCAAGACCGTAGGATCCTACGCAGTGCCGTAGGGGACCGCACCGCCACTTCCCAGCAAATTAGGGACACTGTTGCTCCTGGGGTATCGGCGAGGACCATTCGCAACCGTCTCCATGAAGCTGGGCTACGGTCCCGCACACCGTTAGGCCGTCTTCCGCTCACGCCCCAACATCGTGCAGCCCGCCTCCAGTGGTGTCGCGACAGGCGTGAATGGAGGGACGAATGGAGACGTGTCGTCTTCAGCGATGAGAGTCGCTTCTGCCTTGGTGCCAATGATGGTCGTATGCGTGTTTGGCGCCGTGCAGGTGAGCGCCACAATCAGGACTGCATACGACCGAGGCACACAGGGCCAACACCCGGCATCATGGTGTGGGGAGCGATCTCCTACACTGGCCGTACACCACTGGTGATCGTCGAGGGGACACTGAATAGTGCACGGTACATCCAAACCGTCATCGAACCCATCGTTCTACCATTCCTAGACCGGCAAGGGAACTTGCTGTTCCAACAGGACAATGCACGTCCGCATGTATCCCGTGCCACCCAACGTGCTCTAGAAGGTGTAAGTCAACTACCCTGGCCAGCAAGATCTCCGGATCTGTCCCCCATTGAGCATGTTTGGGACTGGATGAAGCGTCGTCTCACCAGAGATGGGCAAAACTGTTCTTTTCAGAGATTGGATCAGAACTGTTCACTCCCTGAAATGAATTAGCTCTTTTTCATGACTCAACACTCATTTACAAAAGAAAATAAATGAAAGGCACATTGCCCTTTAAACTTGGTTTATTCCAGTACTATACCTGTATTTTGATCTTATTTGATCCTATTTTGAAGTAACACAGATAATGAGTAAGAATTTTGTATTGTTTATTGAAATTTCCACGATATGACAAAGTTTTTGATTATTGATTTATTTTGCACTAGCGTGGTTTTTTGGGTGATCGGAAAATGTTGTAACTTGAGATTTACATTAACAATATATTTGGCTATAATGTATTAAAATTTCATTAACATCATACAAATACATCGCAAGCCATATATTTTTCCTTTCGAATACGCCTAAAATCGCAAAATCCGTACGAGAATAAGAAAAAAAAATATAAATTTGAATGTAAAACGAAAGTGCTGCATATAGCCTTACGCAGAATAAAACGTTTATCGGTTCGCTCGTAATTAAAGCGTAAATTCGAGTGTCCATAATAAAAATCCTATAGTAAGAGGAGTCATCAGGAACCTAATCTAATCAGTTTAAACAAATAAAAATAAAATAAAAACAATTGATGTATACATAACATAATAATGTAATATACATAGCGGTATTACTACGAAGAACAATATCCAGTGGGGACAAACTCCGATGCAGAGGCGCTGAGTCGAGCAGGTCGAGCCGCGAGCTTTATTACTGCGTGAGCTGAGACCGCAGAGACCAGAGTGACACCAGAGTCGCTTTGCTCGACGCTCTGGCTAGAGTCGAGACGGTGGGGTGAGCGTTGAGCGGGCGAGTTCCGAGGGTGGGGGGAGCTCACCCGCTCGGAGCCAAATCGTCCATTCCCTTGCGAGCAGGTTTTTGCAAGTAGTTCCTATGTTATCCGCTAGGTGGTGTAAATGGACCGCCAAAAGTCGTCGTAGATATCTTTTGCTAATTGCTGTAATCGCACTATTTCACTCCCATTTACGGAGCTTGTTAGCACTTGATGTTAGGTTGGCGCCATTACAAAATATTGTATTGTAGTAATCGCTGCTGCTTGCTGGATCGCTGCGGTGTCTCGTTGCTGATGCTGGCTCTAAATTTGTGTTGTCTAGGGTAAACACATGAGGTTCCGTGTTTTTCATGTGCTTTTGATGATAAAGAACGAGCGAAACCAACACGTATGTAAACATCAAATATTTATTACTTTAGTGGCCATATTAATTCCACTGTCCACCAAAGACCATAACACAACACAAAGTAATACTTCCTTTACATGTTCTTTGACTTGTTTTGCCAAACAATAACACAGAAACACACTTCACCAAAGTGACATTCCGACTGCCCTGACTGCCTCCGACTGGTCTTTCGACCCTTCTTGCTGCTTGTATTTATAACATTGTCAAAGAACTACTAAAAAGAGATATAGTTTATAAGTCACATGTACATCTGTTATCATAATTTGTGCAGAAAAGTTGTTAATTTGCATCGAGTGACATAATTTAACATGTTATTAAAATGACAGACAGATTTGTTGACTTGACAGAATAATTCTTTGTTACAAAAAGGTCGTTTTTTAGAAGTTTGTCAATTGACTTCTCTAATTTGCATAAATAAGTAAGTAACGTGAATTATGAAGAATTACATTGGTTTTCGTCTAAAATAGGATTGATTACGTGAATACTGAGTGGAAACGCTCCTAGTGAACAAATAGGTTTCACTGGGTGATTTTTATTTAAGGAGATCCAAAATACCTAAGTTGGCCACTATTTTTCGTACTTCATATTAATTATTTAAGATAAACTTAGTGTTTTTCATGATGACATTTGCTGTATCAGTGATCAAGTGATATAAACTTTTGTGTGGGTCAGTTATTCAGTATAATTTAATGGGTTGACTGTTTATGGAGACATGTTGTGCAATCATTGTTAACATACACAATAACTCTTCTATAATCATAAATACTCGTTAAACTGGTTGAATTTGGAAGGGATCGCATACTTCATTAAAGTAAAGCCTTTAATATGTATCGTTACAGTGGCTCTCTGTCTTGTTGCTCGCATCAACTGCCCAGAGGGCAGGACGTGCGACTGAAACGATCGCCGACAGAGTGCGATGCGAAGTTAAGCTGCGCCAGACACTGCACAGTGCACACGGCAGACGACGCACAGAGACGGCCCGGCATATGTGAAACACAAAATCCAATGGGGCACTGCACAATGCAGGCAGCCAAGGTAGAAGCAGGGCAGAGGCCGGCGCTGGCTGTGTTGTGTGGCGTGCACTGTGCTCTGACCAGCAGAGGCGCTGCTGATATGCTCCGTCTCTCTCTCTCTCTCTCTCTGCCGTGGGAAACGTTTGGAGCTACCGTTCTTTTTTTCTGAATCACTGATTGTTCACTCCTTTGAAAGATTGAACTCTATGAATTAGTTCAAGAGCGGATCCCCCATCTCTACGTCTCACGCGGTCTGCACGTCCAGCACGAAGGCTAGTCCAACTGAGGCGCCAGGTGGAAATGGCATGGCAAGCCGTTCCACAGGACTACATCCAGCATCTCTACGATCGTCTCCATGGGAGAATAGCAGCCTGCATTGCTGCGAAAGGTGGATATACACTGTACTAGTGCCGACATTGTGCATGCTCTGTTGCCTGTGTCTATGTGCCTGTGGTTCTGTCAGTGTGATCATGTGATGTATCTGACCCCAGGAATGTGTCAATAAAGTTTCCCCTTCCTGGGACAATGAATTCACGGTGTTCTTATTTCAATTTCCAGGAGTGTACATTGGCTACAACTAGACTGCGACAGTGAGAGAGTAGATTCAGACGTGCGAGTGTTGAGATAAGTAGCAGGTCTTCAGTCATTCATACCGTCAGCCATACCAAATGCATTATGGGAAATACCGGGCGTAGCTTCACCGGACTTTCCTGTATTTTAATTTTGACGATGTGAATGGGACACTCTGTCTGACAAACCATACGCAGCAAACATCAATCCACAACCACCTAACACAATTCTGGGCTTTTCCCAAACAATCTTAGCCGTTTCATTTCATATTCATCATATTCATCGACGCGGAAATCGTCAACCTGGGGTCAAATAGAAATACTTGCACCAGGAGGTCGAATATCCCTAGTGAGGTCCTCCCAGCGAATAATTTCATACCAACATTTTATTTTATTTTTGACAGATGAACGACTGCTGGCCTCTATTATCGTAATGGACAACTGTTCTCGGTTTACGTCCGAGTTATTCAGAATTTTTGCACCAAAATGAGATTACACATCAGACATTGGCACCGTTTCACCCTTAATCTGACGGCCACTCGGAACAGCTAGTGCAGACATTAAAATACTACCTGCTGACGTTTGGGAACTATTCCAGGAAGAAACAAGGGAGAAGCGATGCCGTCACAGCAGCGGGCAACCAAAGGTGGCATCGAAACCAGATGCCCCAGTAACATCTGGCGGGGCATCCTTATCACTGAGTTAACTGTCGCCACCAACACTGGGAGCAATGTCTGCGAGAGCTCAACTATAGGTGAGCATCACTTGCTCCATCTGGCAGTGGCATCACCACCACTGGAGGATGACTACGAATTCTTAAGGACTCTGGCTGAAAGTGAGCCCGCCAACCCGGCCATCGCTGGCGCTCTGGTCCGCCAGAGTGGAGAGAGTGCGGCGGATAGTCAGCGCCCTACAGGTTGTGGTGATCCGGTGCAGCTACTCGACACAAATGATTGGAGCGGCATGCCTGTAGAGTCCTTGCATGAAGGTCATCACGGATGTACGCAATAACAGTTGCTTTTTGGATAAAAGCGTCCATTAGTGCCCATACCCACGGTTACATCCGCGAACATCCATAATAATATTTACTTTTTGGTTAAAAGCTAAAGAACAGTATCCATATTATTATACGATATCCTGAAATAGTGTTACTTGAGATGAATGAACGCTCTGCACTTCTGTTGTAACGTGAATAGTGATTTTTGTTTCTTTCGCGGTAACAGAGCTCAATTATGCAATTACAGAAAGCTGCCACATAGTGATACGTATGCTGAGGTAAGACAGTAGTCTGTTCTTCGCAATCTGACTCCTGTTTGTGTACCACATGTCACATACTCAAAATTCGGTTAAAAATCGACGAATTTATCAATGATTGTGTTAAGTGTATTTAAAAGTACACAATGCAAAAAAAAAAAAAAAAATGGTTCAAATGGCTCTGAGCACTATACGACTTAACTTCTGAGGTCATCAGTCGCCTAGAACTTAGAACTAATTAAACCTAACTAACCTAAGGACATCACACACATCCATGCCCGAGACAGGATTCGAACCTGCGACCGGAGCGGTCGCTCGGCTCCAGACTGTAGCGCCTAGGACTGCACGGCTACTCCGGCCGGCGTACACAATGCAATGCTTGTTATGGTGAGAAGTGTTGTACGTTGACATGGTTTAAAATTATGGCGAATTAACGTAATATGACCAACGTGTTACGAGAGAAACATTTAACAATGTGAAACGTGTCACAACTTGTACCACTACTTTATTTGCCTTCACAATACCGCGGAAATGTTCCACAGATAATTTCGTAGAATATATTGCAGTAATTAAGACGGCATGTTATAATTGGTGTAGCGTATCGAAAATATGGCAGGCTATGTTGTATTACAATGTGGTCACGATTGGCCTCTGCTTTCTTGTTCTACGAAATGTAAATTACAACGCCCACCCGAAAATATTAAAAATTCGAATTTTCTTCTCAGAAAAAGGCCTTGAACATAAATAACGAATCAAAATGTTTTGAGTCACTTTTAGACGTAGCAAGAAATGTGTGTAAATTTTATTTGGCGAGACTGAAATACGTTTCGTTATTTCGTAGCAAAGCTCCAAAGCTGAGTGTGGACTTCAGCTGATGCAAAGTCACGCCAGGCGCAAGCCTATCGTCAGATTTGCTGCGTATCTAACGGGTTCAAGTGACTTGCAAACCTTTGATATCTGCGGATGTAGTGAAAGTGTTTGAGATGCGGGTGCGGATAACATTTCTCTTATCTGCGCGGACCTCTACCCGTGGACAGGGCTGCCTCTCTGTTCGATAGGTGGATGCTAGGGCGTAGCTTGCTTGAGAGCCAGAGCACTGCCTGGAGCAGTTGTGTGTTTACATTTAAGGTGTTAGTGTTGACTGCAACCTTTTAGTGTTCTTACACGGAATTTCAGTTGTTACTTGGACTCCCTGTGTGCTTTGGTTTAAGCTGTCAGAACTTTGCGTGCACTCGATCTGCGAACTGTTACTCAGTTCCGTTGTATTCGAGACTCACGTTCTGTTTACCATATCGATTGTTCTGACTAGGCATTGTGTATTTATGTCCTGTACTTTATATTTCCACTGACGTACTAACATAAGGGGCGATCAAAAAGCTTTCGGCTGAGTGCGGAAACGTGAACCATGGCGACGTTGTTATCAAATGCGTCCAAACAGGACCAACGTGCTGTTATTCTTTTCTTGGCTGCCGTAGGACAAACAGCGGTATGTATCCTTCGGAGAATGAAGAAATTATGGCGTGCAATTAAGGAGATGCGTCTGGGAAAACTGCGGCAAGAGGTCCTGCTGCTTCATGATAATGCACGTCCCCATATAGCAAATGTCGTAACGCAGAAGTTAGGTCAACTCAAGTGGGAGAACTCAAGCACCGACCCTATAGTTCTGATCTCTCCCCACACGACTATCACGCCTTTGGTCACTTAAAAAACGGCCTTGAATGGTCGACGATGAGGATTTGCAGTGTACCGATACGGACTTCTTCACACAACAGGACACGGTGTTTTACCGAAAGGGTATTACTGTGATGATTGCTTAATGATCACTGTGATTCTGCCTGGTTGGCATACCGCTTCTGAACTGTGCAACTTCGAACTCAAACTTTTTGATCTCCCCTTATATTTGCTGGTACGGTTAGACATAAAACAGTTACGCACGAAGAGCGCAAATGTAAAAAGCACAAAAAACGCTTTACTCCATACACACAATCCGGAAGGCGGAATATATATATAATATACAGTTTCTGGGTCACTTAGTTTTCGACAATCATGCTCACTGAATTTATTGGGATACACGTATAACCAGATACGGTGTTCCGCAGTCTACATGCAGTCTACAGCAACGGTACCACTGTGAAATACGGCGGCAACAACCTCCTTACGATAAAAAGCATGGGCTACGGAATTGATGCAGCCTTAGTGAAGCGAAGTTAACGGGCGCTGTCGATGCATCCACCTTACACCAGAGGTAAATGGGTTGCATAACCAGCCAGGAATCCAAACAAAATCAGCAGCAACTGTGACACAACCGTTTACAAATTCAAACTCCTCACAAAACGCAAATCGTATAATTAAAAAAATAGATTCTATCTACAACAACGACAAGTCTACTGTGCTTCACAACGCACTAAGCTTTGTCAATTTTTTCTTGATCTAGTGTGATTGTGTACTGAACGGCATGTGAATTCTTGCACCTTCTACAGTTGTTTACGCACATCAAGTGATGAAAGAATGCAGAAAAAAATAACTAATCACGTCTGAACAGCTCTTCTGGACAGTTCATAACCTTAGACAGCACTATGTCGACCCCAGTTACTTTTTGGTCATGAACATCGGTATCTAGCAAGAAATACTCGAAACAAACTCCAGGCGTGTTGAGAGACTTGACATCTGGATTTAATACACAATCTACCATGTGGATTTGTCTAGCTAGTTGAAGTTACTAGCGCAGTCTAGAATGTTTGTGATCGGCTTTTAGGTATCCGGTTCGAATACCGTTACTGTAAAGAGTTCCCAACACCAGCACTTGGGTGACACCTGGAGGAGCGATGGTTCTGTTCATACAATTGTGCCTCAATGTTCTACGTTCAATATCATATCTGTCGGCACTGTCTCATGGTGCGATGGAAGAAGACACTGTTAACCTTGCTCTGTCTACTGGAGGGAGAAGGTATTCAACAAGAGTAAAGGCAGCACCACCATAGCTTTTCTCTCTCCCGCTTTCTTTCATTCCCTAGTGGACCACAACACACCAAATAGGACAATAGGCTGCATAAGCACTCATAATAGTCATTTACGTATCTCATACTTCAGAACTGGTAGGAGAAAGGTGACGGAAAATCTTGCAGAGAACAAAAATGTGAATACTCTCACAATGTCCCTAAAGCACACTCACATGCGTTGGACTGTTCACGTGCTCTCAAAAGTTTGAAATACACTGACGGAAAAAAATTGTAACACCAAAAAATAGTTAATGTAGGATAACGAAATTTGTGGAATAAATTTGCGTAGGTAACATATTTAACGGATTAACATTTCAAGACCACAGCTTAATCTGAGCGCAAGATAACCAGTGTAACCGCCCGAATGATGAATGCAAGCATGCAAATGTGCTTGCATTGCGTGGTTCAGGTGCTGGATATCAGTTATGGGATGAAGTTTCGTGCCTGTCTCACTTGATCGGTCAATACAGGGACAGTAGATGTTATTTGTGGATGAACTGTCGTCCGATGATGTCCCATATGTGCTCGACTGGAGACAGATCTGGTGATCGAGCAGGCCAAGGCAACATGTCTAAACTCGGCAGAGCATGTTTGGTTACAACAGTGCTATGCGGGCGAGCGTTATCCTGTTGGAAAGCACTCCCTGTAATGCCGTTCATGAATGGCAGCACTACAGGTCGAATCAGCAGACTGAGTACAATTTTGCAGTCCGGGTGCGGGGATAACCATGAGAGTGCTCCTGCTGTCATACCAAATCGCATCCCAGGTCTACCACGCAGACAGATCGGTTGCATGTCCTCAACTGCCGTCCTACTAACCCACACACGGCCATTTCTGGCACCGAGGCAGAACTAGCCTTTATCAGAAAACACAACAGACCTCCACCTTGCCGTCCAGTCAGCTCTCGCTTGACACCACTGAAGTCGCAAATGGCAGTTGTATGGGGTCAGTGGGATGCACGCTACAGGGCGACTTTCTCTGAGTTATCCTTGAAGTAACTGTTTTTTAACAGCTCGTTGTGTCCCTGTGGTGTCAACTGCTGCTCAAATTGCTGCGCCACATGCAGTACGATGCGCCCGAGCCGTACGCCGTATACGATGGTCTTCCCTCTCGGCAGTGCCACATGGTCGTCCAGATACCGACCGGTCTTTTGCGACTGTACATACTCGTGACCACGGCTGCCGGCAATCATGTACAGTGGCTACATTTCTGCTACGTCTTTCTGACCGCAGAATGGACATCAACCTTCTTGTAGTCCTATTACATGACCTCGTTCAAACTCAGTGAGGTGTTGATAATGGCGTGTTTGTCTCCTTAAAGGCATTCTTGACTAACATTCACTCACAGCCTCAAAGGTAACTAACACTCACGACCGTTGCAGCGTATATTTAAACAAATCTGATTTGCATCCTCATAGCGGCCCTACTGGAACCACTCTTATGCAGCTAGACATAATCTTTCAACTGTGGGAAGCACTTATCAGCTTTAGTTTATTTATGTCGCACAACTCCTTCTTGTTGTTGCGATGTTTTTCCGTCAGCGTAGTTTAGTAATGTTCCGCTTACACTCAGAGAGAATGGTTCATGTATCAAAATTTGTGCCTAAGTGAAACAAAGGCGTTCTTCCTCGGTAAGCGTAATTGCTGAAAAGCAAAGGAGTACTGGAAAGTGAAGGACTGAATTTTTGTGTCACATGCCCCTACTCCTTCTCCACAAGAAACAGTGACTCCAGAAATCTTCTTTCCGTGTGTGGAGCCTATGACACGTCGGCGTTGTTTACTCTAAATTATGAACTTACCTGTTGTTGTCGTTGTGATCTTTAGTTAGTAGTGCTGAGGAAGCAGAAACTGTTGCACTGTCGGTTCAAAAAAGAATGCTCGAAAGCCAACAGGCAAACGTTAGTAGAAATTCGTGCGTCTGTGAAAGGACTGATGTGTGAAGCGTACAACTACCACAGTCATACCTGAGTAAAAGATCTTGCGGAGAACCCGAAAAAATTCTGATCCTACGTAAAATCGGGTCAAAGGCCTCTAGCCAGTCACTCGCTGAACAGTCTGCTGTGGCAATAGAAGACAGCAAAGGGAAAGCCAATAATATTCAGTACCTCGTCATTAGTTTCTCATTTTAAATCCAGCATTTATAAAGTCATTCGCGCAGGAGGGCTGGACAAACGTATCGTCATTGAACCGTCGCATTCCTGGCATAGAGAAACAACTGAAAGAGTTGAAACAAATAAGTCGCCAGGTCCGAATGGAATCCCAGTTCGGGTTTACAGAGAGTACTCTGCGGCATTGGCCTCTTACTTAGAGATTGGATTTATCGTGAATTCTTGGCGCAGCGAAAAGTCCCAAACGACTGGAATAAGCACACGTGTCTCCTGTATCGAACGATGGTAAAAGAACCTACCCGCAGAATTAAAGAGCAATGTTCTTAATATCAGTCTGCTGCAGAGTTCTCAAACATATTCTTAGTTCGAATATAACAAATTTCCTTGAGAAGGAAGAGCTTCTGTCCACAAATTAGCACGGATTTAGAAAGCATCGCTCGTGCGAAACTCAGATTTCCCTTCTCTCAGATGATGCGAACCGTGGATGGAGGCCAACAGACAGATTCGATATTCCCAGATTTCCCAAAAACGTTTCACATAGTGTGCCAAGCATACTGTTAACGAAGGTACGGTCATACGGAATATGCTCTCAAATATGTAAGTGACTCGAAGGCTTTATAAGTAATAGTAACCAGTTCGTTGTCGTCGACGACGAGTGTTCATCAGAGACAAGATTATCGTCAGCTGTGCGCCATGGAAGTACGTCGGGACCTCTCTTATCCTCTGTATGGATAGACGATCTGACAGACATTTGCTGATGATGCTGTGGTGTACTGGCATATGACAAGATGACTTAGACAAAATTTCTAGTTAGTGTGATGAATGGCGGCTTGCTCTAAATGTAGAAAAATGCTTATTAATGTAGATGGGTAGGAAAAACAATGCCGTAATGTTCGAACACAGCATAAGTTGTGTAGTGCTTGACACAGCCACGTGGATTAAATATGTAGGTATACCGCTGCAAAGCGATATGAAATGAAATGAGCACATGAGGACGGTAGTAGTGATGGTGTATTTTCAACTTCGTTTTATTGGCCAAATTTTAGGAAAGTGTGTGTCTTGTGTAAAGAACAGTGCGTGTAGAACTCGAGCGTGATACACTGTTGAGTACTGCACGTGTGTTTGGAATCCCCAACAGTTCAAATTAACGAAAGACTCCGAAGCAATTCGGAGGCGGGCTGCAAGATTTGTTACTGGTACGTTCGAACAACGCGAGAGTACTACGAAGATGCTTCGTGAAATCAAGTGGGAATCCCTGGGGCGAAGACGACGTTCTTTTCGCGCAACCCAATTGAGATAATTCAGAAATTGGGCCTTTTAAGCTGACTGCAGAACGATTCTACTGGCGCCAGCATCAATTTCGCGATAAGACCACGAAGATAAACTAAGAGAAATTAGGGCTCATAAGGAGAAAGATAGATAGTCGTTTTTTCCTTTGACTGTGAGTGGAACAGGAAAGGAAATGACTAGTAGTGGTACAGGATGCCCTCCGCCACGCACTAAATGGTAGCTTGCGGAGTATGTATGTAGATGAAGATATAGACGCAGCTGTCCACGTTACTATAACCTGTTCAAACGTCTTATAAGTACTGCAACCCACGTCCATTTGAGCCTGCTTGCAGCACTCATATGACGGTCTCCCTCTGCAAATTCTTTGATGTTTCACGATGTGTCCTATCAACCGATCCCATCTTTTAGCCAGGACCCACAAATTTCTTTTCTCACCAATCCTATTCAGACCCTGTTCATTAGTGACGCGTTTTACCTACCTGATAGTCAGGTGTCTTCTGTGACACCACATTTCAAAAGCATCTATTAGTTTCTTGTCTAAATTTCTTATCGCCCACGTTTCACTTCCGTACAAGGCTGCACTCGACACAAACGCCTTCAGAGAAAACTTTCCACACTTACATATAAATACGATGTTAAAAAATTTCTTTTCTTCAGAAACAGTTTGCTTGCCATTGCTAGGCTACTTTTTATAAACTCTCTACTTCGGCTATCATCAGTTGCTTTACTGCTGAAGAAGATACCTCATGTACTGCTTTTAGTGTCTCATTGCGTAATCTAATTCCCTCACAATAGCCTGATTTAATTCGACTACATTCCATTTCCATTTTATTATCCCTTGTTATTATTAATTTTACATCCTCCTTTCAAAACACTGTCCATTCCGTTCGATTGTACTACCAAGTGCTGGCCGAGCGGTTCTAGGAGCTTCAGTCCGGAACCACGCGGCTGCTACGGTCGCAGGTACGAATCCTGCCTCGGGCATGGATTTGTGTGATGTCCGTAGGTTAGTTAGGTTTACTTAGTTCTAAGTCCAGGGGACTGATGACCTCAGATGTTAAGTCCCATAGTGCTTAGAGCCATTTGAACCATTTTTACTACCAAGTACTTTGCTGCCTCTGACGGAATTTGTCATCGGCAAACCTCAAAGCTTTTATTTCTTGTCCTTGAAATTTAATTGTTTTCCAGAATTTTGTTTGGCTTTCCTGACTACTTGCTCAATGGACAGGTCGAATAACTTCGGCAATAGGCTACAATCCTGTCTCACTCCCTTCTCAGCCACTGCTTCCCGTTCACACCCTTCCATTATTATAACTGGTTTCTCTACCTGTTGTATATAACCCTGCGCTCCCTGCATTTTACTCGTGCTACCTTCAAAATTTCGTGTAGTCGAGTCAACATTGACAAAAGTTTTCTCTAACTTTAGAAACGATATAAACATAGCTTTACCTTTCTTTAACCTAAGATGAGTTGTAAGGTCAGTGTTGCCTCCCATGTTCCATCGTATCTCTGGAACCCAAAATGATCTTCCCCGAGGTCGGCTTCTATCAGGTTTGCCATTCTTGTATCAATAAAGCGTGTCAATATTTTAGAACCATGACTTATTAAACTGATAGTTCAGTAATATTCACACCTGCCACCACCTGCTCTGAGACACTGAGGGTATTTACCTAAATACAGGCCGGCCGCGGTGGTCTAGCGGTTCTGGTTCTGCAGTCCGGAACCGCGGGACTGCTACGGTCGCAGGTTCGAATCCTGCCTCGGGCATGGGTGTGTGTGATGTCCTTAGGTTAGTTAGGTTTAAGTAGTTCTAAGTTCTAGGGGACTTATGACCTAAGATGTTGAGTCCCATAGTGCTCAGAGCCATTTGAACCATTTTGAACCTAAATACATAATCTTTTACACTAGGTGCAATAATTTTGTCATGACTAGGTTTCCCAAGGCTATCAGCAGTTCTGAGGTAATCTCGTCTACTCGGGGGAGGTTCTTTCGGCTTAAGTCTTTCAGTGGTCTATCAAATTTTTCACGCAGTATCACATCTCCATTTCATCTTCATCTACTTACTCATCCCTTCCTATAATATTGCCTTCAGTTTCATTTTCCTTGTATAGTCCCTCTATATATTTTCCACCTTTCAGCTTTCCATTCCATACCTACTTCTGGTTTTCCATCTAAGCTCTTGCTATTAACACAGCTGTTTTTCTCCAAAGGCTCCTTTAATTTTTCTATAGATAGCATCTATTTTCATCCCATTCATACATGCCTCTAGAGACTTACATTTGTCCTATAGCCATTCCTTCTTAGCCGTTTTGCGCTTTCTGTCAGTCTCTTTTTTTTTTTTTAGACGCTTCTATTTCCTTTCGCCTGCTTCATTTCCTGCACTGTTATAATTTTTCCTTTCATCAGTTACGTTCAATATCTTCTCAAAAATCTCTGGTTCTTTCAGCTTCTCCAAGTTTCATCTCATTAATTTCCTTCCGTTCTGCAATTTCTTCGTTTTTAATCTACATTTCATAACCAATAAAATATGGTAAAAGTCCACGTCTGTCTTAGGAAATGTCTTACATTTTAAAAGCTGGTTCCGAAATCTCTGTCTTACCGTTATACACTGATCAGCCAGAACATTATGACCATCTACCTAATAACCGGTATGTACACTTCCGGTACAGATAACAGAGGCGACGCGTCGTGGTCTGAAAGCAATGAGGCCTTGGTAGGTCGCTGGAGGGACGTACAAGTCACCTAATTCCCGTCAATTTCTGGGAGGCGGCGATGAGCTCCGGCGCGACGTTCAATCACATCACAGATGTGGCGAGTTGGGAGGCCAGCACATCAGCTGGAACTGGCCACTGTGTTCGTCGAACCATTCCATCACACTACTGGCACATTATATTGCTCAAAATGACACTGCCGTCGCGAAAAATGATCGTCATGAAGGGGTGTACGTGATCTGCAACAAGTGTTCGATACTCCTTGGCCGTCATGGTGCCTCGCACGAGATCCACTGGACCCGTGGATGTCTATGCGAATGTTCCCTAGAGCATAATGGAGCCGCCGCCAGCTTGTCTCTATTTCGCTGTACAGGTGCCAAGGAAGTGTTCCCCTGGAAGGTGATGGATTCGCACCCTCCCGTCTGCATGATGAAGAAGGTATCGGGACTCATCAGACCGTGAAACCCTCTGTCAGTGCGCCAATGTCCAGTGCCCATGGTCACGTGTCGATTTCGGTCGTAGTTGCCGATGTCGTGGCCTTAAAATTGACACGTGCATAGGTCGTCGGCTGTGGAGGCCCATCGTTAGGAGTGTTCGATGCACTATGTGTACAGCCACGCTTAATGTTTGATGTTAGTTCCGGTACAATTCGCTGCCTGTCAGATCTGTCCAGCCTACGACGTCCGACATCTGTAATGAGAAGTGGCTGCCCAACTTCACGACGTCTGGACGTGGTTTCACCTTCGTTTCGCCAGGTGTTGAAGACACTCAGCAGCGTTCTCCTCGAACACCCGACAAATCGTGCAGTTTGAGGAATACTCGTGCCGAACCTCCGGGCCATCACAGTCTTCCCTCGGTCAAACTCAGATAGAACGCACGACTTCTCCATTCTACACACGGGTAGCACGCCCACTGATACTACGTGCACGGTGCGTGCGTCTGAGTAGCAGTCGGTCCTCGCCAGATGACGCTGCATTCGCCTGGGCGGGTTCATATCGATAGTAGGTCGATGGTCATAAGGCTCTGACTAATCGATGTATGATTAATCTTAAACTTTCCGGTGTCTCCAGGCCTCTTCCATGCAAACATTGTTCTTTCATTATTCTTGCACCACGTCTTAGCGATGATTAAATAATGCTTTGTGGAAAATTCTACCCGGCGGCTTTCTCTTTCTTTTCTTTCAGTCCATATTCAACTTCTATTTTCCTTCGTTCCTTTTCCTACTCTCGAATTCCAGTTTCCGATCACGTTCATATTTTCGTCTCCCTTAACGATGTGAATAACTTCTTTTATCTCATCTTACATTTCTTCAATCTCTTCTCCATCTGTGGAACCAGTTGGCATATAAACTTGTGCTGGTGTGGTGTGTGTGGGTCAAATACCTATCTTGTCTATGATAATGTGTTCTCTATGATGTTCATAGCACCTTACCCACATTCCTACTTTCTTATTCACTATTAAACCTGCTCCTGTATTACCTCTATTTGATTTTGTATTTAGAACTCTGTATTCACGTGAGCTGTGGTCCTGTTCCTAGTGCTACCGAATGTCACTAATTCCTACTATATCTAACTTCAATTTATCAATTTGCCTTTTTAAACTCTCCAACCTATCTGTCCGATTAAGGTATCTGACATTCCATGCCTCGACTCGTAAAACGCTAGTTTTATTTCCCCTGATGACGACATCCTCCTGAGTGGTCCCCGCCCGGAGATCCGAATGGGAGACTATTTCATCTCCGGAATATTTCACCCAAGATGATGCCATCATCATTTAACCAAACAGAAGAACTGCATGCCGCCTAGAAAAATAACGGCTGTAGTATCCTCTTTCCTTCAGTCGTTCGCAGTGCAAGCGCAGCAAGGCCATGTTGGCTGACGTTACAAGGTCAGATCAGGCAGTCATCCACACCGTTGCCCTGCAACTAGTGAAAATGCTGTTGCCCCTCCTTAGGAGGCACAGGTATGTCTGGACCCTACCCCACCGCTGTAGGGTACGGCTGAAGCACGCAAGCCACCCCACCTCGGCAATGTATGTGGTTCTAGGTATCTATACGGTCTTATTACTCTAGTGTGAGAACTTTTGGTACGTCTTTAGCGTCCACTGCGCAGCCACAAATTTAGAGTCCAAAATGTAGTATTCTCTCATGGTCAAAGACTAAAATTTAACTCCTCGGTAACAACGCTAATAATTTTCTGTAGATTTAGCAGGATTCAGTTTCGGTTTATCCCTTAAAAGAAGGGCACTTATAAAGTTTTAATTATCAACTCGAAAAAGTCAAGGTGCAACCATGAAAGTTGGTGATGGTAAGAGTTCTTCTCTAGATCTTCTCTCTCTAATGTGTAATGTTTATCTTAACGATGAATGACTTTGCAAGCCTGCATTTTGACAGGTGACAAAAGTTCCACCTCGAAAAATTATCTTCTGATTCTGGAGATGCCTGCCACACTATGGTTTCTTCACCCGAGCGAAAAGGTTTAAATGGCTCTGAGCACTATGGGACTTAACACCTGAGGTCATCAGTCCCCTAGACTTAGAACTACTTAAACCTAACTAACCTAGGGAAATCACACACATCCATGCCCGAGGCAGGATTCGAACCTGCGACCGTAGCGGTCGCGCGGTTCCAGACTGAAGCGCCTAGAGCCGCTCGGCCACAACGGCCGGCGAGCGAAAAGGAAGTAGCTAGATGCCGTGTCAGAAGAATACGGTGGGATAAGGTATAATATGACAGGTCAGATGAGCGGTATGTGTGGCTGTGTCCTGGGCAGAATAAGCTGGCATGTCGTCTCGGCATGATATCAGGAATGTCATTGGTATGATCTTGTGCTGGTGTGATTCTACGACCCCCGTCTATTGCCACTACTCCATGACAGTCCCGAGAAACACTCGTGATCATCTTGTCCAATGACGTTTGGGTCTTCACCTTTTTCGGCAGTGTTGAATGCACATGTTTCCACTGCTTGCTTTGCTACTTTTTCTCGGTATCATTGGATACAGCCAGCATTCACTTGTCCATGCTGATTAGGAGGCATCTGTACTGGCTTGATACAGCTGTAAAATTTCCTCTGGTGCATGGGCTCGGCGACCGTTTTAGTGGGTGTGAGCTGCTGCGGTACCCAGGGAGCAGCGACCTTTATCGTTTTCAAAATGATTTGCAAGATATTGAAAACTGATTCATGACTGATTAACACTTTCTCCACTATCGTTTCGATTGTTATATCAGGACCACCACTCCTCTTGCAGTTCCCAGTTAATCACAGTGAGATGGTCTTCCGCTTCTTCCTCATTCAGACTTGTTTGGTCACGGGGTGGGGGGGAGGGGGAAGGGCTAAGCTACATAACCACAGTTCCATATGACAGCGAATTCTTGCCTACACTTCCACCAAGTCAATATGGATTGTTAGAGCGTTGCTTTCCCATGAAATGCAGAAAACGAATGACCACACCACACTCCACTTCATCAACGGGATCCGCCATTTGTGTTTGGTCATCACTTTCTGTGAAAATTAACACATTTCGACTTCCTTTATTTTCTTTCTCTTCTTAGCTATAACGACACTCAATAACGAATTATTTTCGTTAATTTCTAAATGACAAAATGCCATCAGCACGTTATTATAGTTAGTAAGAGAGTTCCATGGAACTTTAATCGCCTGTAAGCTTCGGGTTTCCGTTACACAATGCGCCAATTAGTGGAAATTAAATTTTCAGCTCGATCGCGTCGGATTTCGTAAAGCGTGCATTAATGAGGCTCACTGTAAACGGCCACGGACAAGGCAAATTTACCGCATACGCATTGCATGATGTGGTACTTTCGGCATACAATGAGATTTCATGTAATAAGGTAGGCTTTGGCTTATTTTTACATTTAAGATGTATCTTAAAGGAAATTGTCAGTATAAAGTGTTGCCTCGTTTAGGGACAAATTTAAAACTTACATCGGGCTCTTTTTGTTTAGGTGTAGACTTTCCCTTTATGTTTCAACATTTTGCACCACATAATGTGAGGCATTTTTCGCGACCACAAGTAAACAGAAAAAAGTGTACACATATCCAGTAAGTGAACATAAGTTTTAGGGTGACATAAAAACGGTCACTACATTCGTACTCGTCAGGAAATTGTTTCAAATTCCGCACTGGCCATTCTAGTTTAAATACTCCATGGCTTCCATAGGCATCTATATCTACATCTACGTCGATACCTCTCAATCCACCTTACGGCATGTGGCGGAGGGTGCCCCGTACCACTACTAGTTATTTTTTTTCCTGTTTCACTCGGAAATACGAGGCCTGTTCAGAAAGTAAGCTCTGATTGATTGCCAAATTGAAACCACAGTGAACATCAGAAATGTTTTACCTGTAACAATTAGCTACACCTTTCAGCTACTTCTCTACGTAGTCGCCGTTCTGACTTAGACTTTTGTCATAGCGTTGTACCAACTTTTCAATAGCCTCATCATAGAAGGCAGCCGCCAGTGCTTTCCGCCAATTCTCCACGCTGGCCTACACCTCGTTGTCTGTGTCAAAATGTTGTCTTCAAAGACAGCGGTTCATGTGACCAGAGATGAAACTCAGGGGGAGACAATTGCGGACTGTATTGTGGGTAATCTCACATTTCCATTTGAAAACGATGCAGGAGCATCTTCATTGCCCCTGCAGAATGCGGCTGAGAATTCTCTTGAAGAAGAAACAGCACGACAGTTATGTAATGTTAGCTGCATAGCTTCAGGCGAAATTTCTCACCAGGCCCTCGTACTTGGCGGCAGACACTATTTTCTAGACATCTTTACGCACTCACTGCGAGCTCAGAGATGAGAAGAGCGACGTGATGCTAACTGGGGTTATACTAGAGACACTACCCAACACATCTGTGCAAAGCTTTATCGGATTTTCATAGTCGTTTCCATTTCGCGACCGATCGGAGCTTACTTTCTGAACGCCCCTCGTAGAACGAGGGAAAAACGACTGTCTATATACCTCCGTATGAGCCTTAATTTCTCGTATATTATCCTCGAGGTCCTTACGCACAATGTATGTTGGAGGCAATAGAATCGTTCTGCAGACAGCTTCAGCTGCCGGTTTTCCATATTTCCTCAGTAGTGTTCCTCGAAAAGAATGTCGCCTTCACTCCAGAGATTCCCATATGAGTTCCCGAAGCATCTCCGTAACACTTGTGTACTGTTCTAACCAACCAGCAACAAATCTAGTAGCCCGTCACTGAATTGCTTCAATCTGACCTGGTATGGTTCCCAAACACTAGAGCAATACTCCAGAATAGGTCGCACCAGTGTCCTATAAGCGAACTCCTTTACAGATGAACCTCACTTTCTTAGAATTCTCCCAATAAACCGAAGTCGACCATTCGCATTTCCTACCACAATTCTCTCATGCTCGCTCCATTTCATATCGCCTTTGCAATGTTACGCTCAGATATTTAAACGACGTGACTGTGTGAAGCAGGACATTGCTAATGTTGTATCGGCCATTACGGGCTTGCCTTTCCTACCAATCCACGTCACCTAATATTTTTCTACATCTTGTATCCTCCTACAGCCACTGAATTTCGACACCTTACCGCACACCACAGTATCGGCAGTAAACAACGACTGTTGCCCACATTTATGGTTACAGGAATAATAGTGGGACACCCCTGACGTTAGCCTTGTCTATGATGAACATTCACCATCGAAGGCATCGTACTAGGTTCTATAACTTAAGGAGCCTTCTAGGCAGCCACATATCTGTGAATATATTCCACGTGCTTGTACCTCCTTTAACTCTCTGCAATGTGGCACCGTGTCAAATACTTTCCGAAATCTAGAAACATTGAATCTGCCTGTTGCCCTTCATTCACAGTTCGCAGTATATCATGTGAGAAAAGGGCAAGGTGAGTTTTACTTGAGCGATGCTTTCTAAAATCATGCTGATTAGTGGATATGAAGTTCTCGGTCTCAATAAAATATATTCAAGGATTCTATGGCAAACCGATGCTCTATGGATATTGGTTGTTAATTTTGCCGGTCCGTTCTTTTGCCCTACTTTGCGCTTTTTTCCAGTCACATGGAACTTTGCACAGGTAGTTTGAGACAACAGTTTGCAAACTGTATACTCGATCGAAAATACAGCACTGTAACTGAACTGTTTACCCAATGCTAAGCGAAATCAGACCGTATCTACATAGCAATGATAAAGCATGGCGTCTGACGATTTTCCGGTATAGTCACGGATGGAAAAATACTATGAATTTAGAATAGGAGCAGCAGTAATATAAATATCTAATAATATTATCATTTTAATACCTACCACAACAAAAATGAGAGATTAAATCCATCAGGAACTTTAACAGGTAATAATTCCAATCTATCATAAGAAAAAATTCAATTTTTCTTAATGCAGGAATCATTTATAAGGCAGCTAATAGTGTCTATTAAATTTTCTTCCGTAAACATTTCATCTACAGCACATACTTCGAATGTATAAGGTAACAATACGTCACACTTGTAACGAGTGATTTTATAGAGGGGGGGAAAAATTACGGTGGATGATCTTGAAAGGATTATGAGTGAACAAGAAGCTACAGTATGTCTGGCAGTGTCTCGTGCGAACATAGACATCCAATTTTCAGCTCTAGAAGTTTTGGATCTTTAGTATAATATGCAAAATAACATCATAATGGAATACGAGACCTACCACACTTGTAGTATATCACGTGTGCAGTTGTGTGGTTCTGTGTACTAAATGAACCAGTTTTTTTACAAATCAAAATATTTGCCGTATGAATATCTATATGATAGCGAAAAATCTCCAGAATGTGCCAAGGTGATAACTGTACGTCAGTGCATTTCAATTTAGACTTTCATACACTAAAAGATGTGAGAAACATTGCATCATGAACACGTCGATAGATCACTACCAAACTGATACCCCATTAATTACATGCCTCTGGAATGTGCTGAATAGCACCTCATCCTTGTGGGAGCTTATTTTCACTGTTTACAGAATAGGAAACGCCATTCTTACAAATGAAGCAAGTAAATAAATGATGGCTGTTGAATGTATCTAACGTTCATGGAACGTTTCGAGTTGAGATGGCAACACAGCATGCACAGAGGACTCCCACTTGCAGCTGATCACCACCTTTCAGATTTGAGAAAGGTTGAATTATTGCATGAAGGGTGTAGGAGCAACATACCAACAGATCAGCCAGATATATGGCTGTACTGCTGTGAGTGCAGAACGACTGGCGACCAGAGGACAACAGTGTGGCGAGAAGAGAGGCACAGCTTCTGCCTGAAGAGCAGCTTTCGAAACGATAGTAGGATTGTTCGACTGGCTCTGAAAAATAGATATATGACCACATGCAGAAAGAAAGTCATCATAAATCATCAGGAAGAGATTAAAGGGAGCCGGTTTGCGATCTCGCTTTGCCATTCTGGCGCCATACCACAATCAACAGAGACCTGCACGGCGATGAGCCGGAGGCGGCAGGGATTGCTCTATCGTGGGTTCACGCCTACTCTGCCAGCAACCCACATTACATCCAAGTTACTTCCCCTCAGACGACATTCGAGGGCTTGAATGCTACACACAGCCACCAGATGGCGACCGAAGCGCCAGCCCAATTACCTCTTTCCTATGATGGCCGCGTGACAGGAAGCAAAACCGACTGTAACTGAGCGCTGAAGGCCGTACTTCGGCCACCGCATGGGCCCTGAGACGCTTGTTCACTCCGAGTGAGCTTCCCATACCACGATCTGAATGATTATGGATGTCATCAATCAGGAACTCGCTTTGGAGCCGCCGCAAGTACGACGCAAATCTCCATGCCAGTGTTTCTGAATGTGGACTTCTAAGAATTTTGGGCTTTGTTTTTCATATGCGATACACTGGACTTGACTATGTTTTCGACATACTGGAGCCTTAATGTTGCACTTTAATTTGAAACAAGTCACAGCTCTCAACGTTTTAACTTGGGACTGTCGTAGTGGGACTTGAACTTTTTTCTAGCATAGAGCTTTCTGTCGTTACTAGTTAGTAACATTTTCCAACATTGTTTGCTTTCATTCTACAGGCCTTCTGTCTTCGGATTATATTTACATTAATTCTTTCTTCTCACCAACTTTGCCGAATTTACGTGTGGACTAAGATTTTTCTAGTCCCCTCTGGACTCTAATTTTGACACCTTGTGTGTGTGGAGGCTTCAGCTCTGAAGCTTTTTTTAGTTACTTGAGACACCACTGGCCTTCTGTTGCAGCAGGTGTTTATGGCTAACGTCAGTTTAGTACTCTTTGTTCATTGTAATTAATAGGCACTCTGCCTCAAGTACTATTTGTGTTCATACCAGAAGAGTTTATTTCGTTCATGTCTATTTCAATAATGGTTTCCAAGAAGGAAAACTGTGTTCTCTTAATTCAAATAAACGTGATATTCCTTGTACACCTGGACAATTACTTTGGACTGCATGCGGCAGATACTTTAGGGACATGAGTGATATTTTATGGAGTTCAGCAATGAGTCTCGCCTCAGGTAGTGGTGGTCAGTTCGATGCCCAAGAGCTCGTAGACGTCCTGGTGAAAGTGTAACACTTATATTAACTTGATATAGAGTAAATCGTAATGTGGTTCGGTGTGTCACGAGACCTACTGTGTGGGTACAGGATGGCGGTGACATCTTGGTGACGAGTTATAGCGCCACAACTCAACTGGAAACAGCATCCTCATTTGCTATTGGTTAAGCAATGCATAACCATAATAAGTAGAGCAGATTTTCTTGGCTTTGACTGATTGAAACGCTGAAGACAGAAGCTGTCTTGTCGTAGCAGGCAGAGTAAGGCGACGTCCATAGCGGGGTGGGGTCGCGAGTGCTACGTCACTGTACAATTATATTGTGAAACTATATTAACCTTTCTGAGACATTTTGTCAGCCGGCCGCGGTGGCCAAGCGGTTCTAGGCGCTTCAGTCCGGAACCGCGCGACTGCTACGGTCGCAGGTTCGAATCCTGCCTCGGGCATGGATGTGTGTTTTGTCCATAGGTTCGTTAGGTTTAAGTAGTTCTAAGTTCTAGGGGACTGATGACCTCAGATGTTAAGTCCCACAGTGCTCAGAGCCATTTGAACCATTTAGACATTTTGTCAAAAGTTAGCTTAAACAACGGTACTGAATGTCTTATTATAAACTGTCTTCGACATTACTATTATCATTATTATTCACGAGTGTCCAGTGCTGATATATAAGAATGACATATTGTGTAATACCTCTTGCGTAACGTTAACAGTGCTGCGTCAGGTTGTAAAGCACTCAATAAAAAGGCATCCCTTGGAACAAAATTTGTGTGCTTTTTACTGAAAGGTAATTACGTATTTTTCTATGATCATTGGAGTTCCAGCACATCAGAAACGAAGACATGGCGGAACATTATCTTCTGCGACGAATATACGCGAGCTGAGTTAGGTTCTTGAATTGAAGCCGTCACGTGTACTGTTAGGCTGTTATGCCTAGCCACTGGGGCATGGTTCTTACAGAAAGGAGGCGTCGTAAAAGTTCATAAGAAGTAGCGATTCTCTAGACCCAGACTCTACAACTTCTTGACTCATGGTATGGAGATCTACTGAATATGATAAGAGGACTAATTTGGTAACTGTCGAAGGGAGGCTGAATGCACGCGAAAATTTGGTGCGAATGGTAAATGCTGTTGTGATACCCTTCAAAACCAGGGCACAAAATGCGCGTCCGGCAGGATATGCGAGTCTCCAAACTGCAGTTCATACGACAAACGTCTTGAACAATGTACTGCTCCTTGACTGACCTGGTGAGTCCTCTGGTTTGCTACCCATAGACCACGTCTGGGATGTAATGGGAAGACGTATATTTTCATACCAGTTTCCAGCCAGCAGTCTTCATGGAGTGACAAAGCATGTGCTTCACACGAGGCTAGAAATTCCTCGAGATCGCATTCGGAAGGTGTTTACTTTCATGGGACAACGAATAAAAGTGTATGTGTGTGCGTGCGTGCGTGTGTGTGTGTGTGTGTGTGTGTGTGTGTGTGTGTGTGTGTGTGTGTCTTTGGATCGTATGTGACAAGAGTGTAATAGTGCTTGTGGATGTTACAATTCAAGATGAAGATGATGATGGACATCAGTTGCGGTCGGAATGAAAATTTAGTCATCTAATATCTGTTATGTGTTGAACATCCCTATGGAGTTTGATAAATATCGGACTGGTACTTCCTGGTGTAGGGCTTTCCATTACCGTGAGTGTCGTTATACATTACTGAAGCTGAACCGTTTCCGCCAGCAGTTCGTTAAATAAGACATAATCATCAATGTTCTTTTAGATGTTCCAACAGGAAGACTTTTACACAGTATATGCAAGCTGTATAGTACCCAAAACATCAGATTTTCACACATTATTGATACTAACTGTAATTAATTAAATTTCAGTTTTTCATTATTAAGAATCTGCAGCATGTAAGTAATTTTTTGCTTAAGAACTGTAACAAAGAGTCACGTATGTAAATAAATTAGTACTAATACATTTTGTGCGAGTTGTACTGTATGACATAGGTACGAGGTTTGATAGAATGTTACGTCGGATGCAGCAGGCGCTCGCCAACAGTGTAGGCTTGACGTTAGGAACGGTCCGACAGCGTGCGTTTCTGACGCAAGTGGCTGCGGGGCTGGAGGTGGTCCACCTGCGGGCGTGGGTGGCGTGCACGGGTGGAAGAGCGCCCGGATCGACCCACAGCTACCTGCCTCCTTTGTCCCAGGCGATGACAATGCGCTACCCGCTGCAGTCGCCCGTCAACACGCTACAATTTGCCGCTCTTTTTATGCTTTTAGTTTTGACGTGGAAACTCGAGGAGGAAGACAGCTAGCGTGCAACCTCTTGTGAACACCGAGACCGTTAGAGTAATAGCGTATTTGGAGGTAAATGGAGATGACGAGGGCTCGGCTTTATAAAGGAAACCATTCGAGCATTCTCATGAAATCGTCTAAGGAAATTGAGCGAGAGTTAAAGGTTCTGGGAAACGAGAGTGAAATACCAAGAACTACGTATGTGAAAAACAAACGAAATGTTCTTCGTACGACGTGAACGCTGCATCCGGCATTGTGTGGGAACCAGTACCGGGGAAGTAGGATCCAGTCGACACATATGCTTCTGCCCGTTCCTTGGACATTGGTGGGTGGAGTAGGGTTTTAGCTCAACTAGAAGGGCTACGATCGACCTTATTAAGAAGACCGACAAAATCGTTGAGCCATTTAGCTCTTTAGCCTGGCGTGTCAAGAGCATCTCCTAAAAGACCTTACTAAGTGACGACAGTGTGTTGGCTGTGCAACTCAGATAGAGCTTTTAATTGCTTTTAATACCTCTCACAGCTAAGCCCCGTCTCGAAATCTGACAGAAGATGCAGAGAGATTTTGGTCGTATTTTGAGAACACCAGACACAAGGCAAAATCAATACCTTCACTGCGCGATACTAATGATGATATTACCGATGACAGCGTCACCAAAACGGAGTTATTAAACTTAGTATTCCGAAATACCTTCACCAGAAAAGACGAATTAAATATTCCAGAATTTGACTTAAGAACAGCTGCCAACATGAGTAACTTAGAAGTAGTTATCCTCGATGAAGCAAAGCAGCGTAAATCACTTAATAAGGACAAGTTTTCCGGTCCATATAGTATACCACTTAGGTTCCTTTCAGATCATATAATGTGCTTGGCGAAAGGTCCTTACCAAAATTGGAAAGTACGATTGGTTACACCAACACTCAAATAAGGAAGTAGGAGTAATCCGATGAACTGCAGACCCGTATCACTGATGGAGATTTGCAGTAGAATTATGGAACATATCCTGTGTTCGAACATTATGAGTTACCTTGAAGAAAAATGTCTACTGACACATTGTCACGACGGATTCATAAAACATCTTTCTTCTGAAACACAACTAGGTCTTTATTTGCACGAAGTAATGAGTGCTATCGACAGGGGATCTCACATTGATTCTATACTTCTAGATTTCCAGAAGGCTTTTCACACTGTCGTCATAAGACGCTTTTGATCAAATTGTTTGCCTATGGAGTATCGCTTCAGTTGTGCGGCTGTATTAGTTATTTCCTGACAGAAAAGTCACACTACGTAGTAATCTACGGAAAATCATCGAGTAAAGCAGAAGTGATATCCGGCGTTCCCCAAGGAAGTGTTATAGGCCCTCTGCTTTTCCTAATCTAGAAAAACGACTCAGGAGATAATCTGAGCAGCCCTATTAGACTTTTTGCAGATGATGCTGTCATTTACAGTAGAGCAAAGTCAACAGAAGAGCAAAAATAATTAAAAAATGATTTACACAAAATGCCTATATGGTGCAAAAAGTGGCAATTATCTCTGAAATGTGTGACGTTGTCCACAAGGGCACGAAAAGAAATCCATTGAATTTCGATTACACTTATTTAAAAGCTGTCACTACACCTGAATGCTCAGGAATTAAAATTATGAAGAACTTAAACTGGAAGGATTACAGAGATAATGTTGTGGGGAAGGCAAACCATATAGTGCGTTGTATTGGCAGAACACTTAGATGACGCGACCTCTGTTAGACTGCTGCTGTGCTGTATCAGATCTTACCAGATAGTATTGACGGAGGACACCGAAGAAGTCCAAAGAAAGGCAGCTCGTTTTGTATTAACGCCAAATAGGGAAGAGAGTGTCACAGATATGGTACGCGAGTTGGGGTATAATTTATTAAAACAACAGCTTTTTTTCTTTGCGGCGAGATATTTTCACTAAATTTCAGTTTTACCCTCTCAATGTGAAAATATTTTGCTGTCGCCAGCCTAAGTAGGAAGAAACGATCACCGTAATAAAATAACTCATGTAGATGTAGACGCAGTGAGCTATATCCTCATTCGAAGCAAACAATGCTTGTTCCCACTTGGTCCCACAAGGGAGCACTGCATCGCAGCACTGCAAAAGATTATTCTGCTTGTTCAGCAAAATGTTTTGTGGACCTTTCTTATTCATTACTCATTATAAACAGAAAGCAAGGTGTAGGCTAAACCATTAGTGTTGTTCTAGTTGATGCAGTTTTATAAATTACATGCTGAGAACTCAACAGCTGTGTGTATATAGTAAGTGCGTGTGTGTGGGGGGGGGGCGGTGGGGGGGGGGCTGGCGACTGTGGCCTGCGGGGTGGGGGAGGAGGTTGTCCCACGTGACTGGATACTCTCAATATTTCTAACAAAGAAACGACATACAATAGTGCGCGAAGAGCCAGAGCCGAGTATGTACCTAATATTGTTAATGTAGTAATTCTTTTACCTGCTGATGTACGGAAACAGAATTGGTTTGTTTTAATGGAACTACCCACTTTGTCTTTGTGGTATTCTAAAGTCGTTGAAAAAAGTACTTCAGTACTGTAATGTGTACTGAAGTTTGTAGAGACACTATTCGCAAAAAATAGCAGAGATTGTGGTTAATAGGAAGGCAGAGACTGCGGGACGAGCAGTCGACAAGCACGTACACGTCAAGGAAAAGCCCAAAAATTACTATATTCCGACAATTTTTAGGCTTATGCGAAGAGTTTCCCGGAAACTCTGACGTATGTCTCTTCTTATCAAGGGCTGCCAAATGACTCAAACAAAAGCATCCTGTTGCATTTACCTCAGTATCTCAATAGATTAAAAAAATACGATGATTGAATTGGTAAGAAAATATTCACATCTTGGCGCACTATAACTTATAGAATATTTAGTTTCTGTGACTTGTTTTTTCATGTAGTTGTAAGTTTATGGGCTTACTTATCTGCCACGTAACCGACGCTCTAGCTTATATCTTAGAAGTCTGACGGGATACATCTCAATACTTTGTGAAGACCAATATAGAAAACCGTAATTTTCTTGGTACCACGATGCAATAATCTTTTTTACCTATAGGAGAACTATGATACCCGCGTAGAAAACGAATCCTGCCTCGGGCATGGATGTGTGTGATGTCCTTAGGTTAGTTAGGTTTAATTAGTTCTAAGTTCTAGGCGACTGATGACCTCAGAAGTTAAGTCGCATAGTGCTCAGAGCCATTTGAACCATTATGTTTCCAGCGGGCTTTCCTCCAAGGATGTAACTGGGAAATTAATATGTGTTTAATGCCCTGTTCATTCAGAAAAGACTTTCATTCGCGACTGGTAAAACTTGCAGCACTGTCAGATAGTATCATTTTCGGTTTCCCTACCCTGGGTATGTAATGATTTAGAATTCTCTCTATAATGGGAGTAGAGGTGGTGGTCTTTGTCGCATATATTTTTGTATGTCAGTGAATATGTCCAATAAGGTCACTATATACGTCACGCTTCCACGTGACCTGGGAAGGGGTACAACAACGTCGACAGCTACGGCTAATGGTGGGTTAGAAGGTAGAATTGCATGTAATTAGGTATGACAACATACGAAGGGCTTATTTCAATAGTGGTACAAGTCCATTTTTATTCATTGTGAGATACAGAGTCCTAAAGTTAAATGAGCGCTGAAAAATCTGCAGTTGAGATACCAGAAATATCCAAGCATATGACTTCTTACTAGAGATGAACCTTTCTTTCTGTTTGTTTGGATCATTAATTGTAGAAGCATTATAGGCAGAAAAGTGGAGGTAATGGACTTGTACCACTATTGAAATAAGCCCTTCGTATGTTTATGTGTTTAGTTTCCAATATATACATGTTGTCAACAATTGGTGGATATATCGCTTCTAATTAGGAAGTAGCAATGTCGTTTTAATTCCATTATACACTTGTTTATCCCGTACTGCCCCCATACATAATGTGTGCACGAAACTAATGCTTGTTGACAAGTTGTAAGGATACAAACACACCACTCATCCGACTGTATGTTGTGACAGTAAAACAAGATATTGCTATAGAGTGTATAACGTTGATTTGTTTTACTTGCAGGTTCGTGTCCTAAAGATTCTTTAACCTGTGCCCACTTAGGATCTCCTTCCTGTAGCACTTGTATGCTGCAGCACATGTTTAGATAAGATTTCCTATAAGAGGACTCCTTTATTAACAACACCTCCAAGTATGTTGTCTGTTCAGCGAATTCTGAAAACTTATGTAATCCCCGCAGAAGGTGAGATAGCGCATCAGCTACCGCATTATCCTTCCCACTTACGTGTACTATCTGAAGACCATACTCCTGTAATAGTAACGACCAGCGCACTAGGCATTGACGAAGAAGTCTACAGTTCATGATAAAAGTCTAATCTTCATGGTCACACAAAACTTTTACATGTTTACCATGAACAAGGTAATTGAACTTTTTCAGTGACCAAACAACTGCTAATGCTTCTGGTTCTGTTGCTGAGTACCACCTTTTGCATCATTCTGACAGTGTTCTACTAGCAAATTCTATAACTCGAATACCAGTGCCAGCATCATTAGTTTCTACGTGGAAATGACAAGATCCTAAACCAGAAAATGAAGCATTTGTAGCCGAATCGAAATCTGTGTCCGTGTCTGAATGATATAACCTCTGTGCATTAACCAAGGCGTGTTTAATTTTATCAAAAGCTGTTTGACATTCATTTATCCAACACGAATGTGCATTCTTTCCTAATAAATTTAGTAGTGGCTAGTGGCTCACTATTAAGCAGTTGAATGGGTAAGAAGTGCTGGAAATATGAAGGGAGTTCTAAGGAAGCTTTTAGCCTTTTCTTTGTGCATGGAGGTAGCATGTTGCGTAGTGTATCTGTTGTGACTGGGTCTGGCATTACACCTTCTGGCGTGATAGTGGGACCAAAAACTTAATCTTTTCTTTGGAAAATTTCTATTTCAGCAGGTTTGCAGTATACTTCTAATAGGTTATCTAATCTAAAAGATCAGGACCCAGTACCGTGTCTAAAGCAGTTAGAAATACGCCAGCACTGACATTCAGTCCGAATGGTAAGACGCGGAACTGATAACTCCTGCCATTGGAAATAAAAGAAGATGTATATTTTCGAGAATCTTCTGACAATCTGCCATTATCAATATTTGAGATCGATTGTAGATAAATATAAATACCGTACTCTATAGAATTTTTGAATCCGTTCCTCAAGGTTCTCAGGACCTGTCCTAATGGGTATTATACAGTAATTTTATTTATAGGTCTCGCAACTAGCGCAAGGCGTGCGCTGCCTCCTGCTTTATCCACAGGTAATAATGAACTGCTATATGGCGAAAGAAATGTTTTAGTGATTGCCCAGTCCAGCATCTTCTAGATTCCTTTACTTACTGGCCCTCTTTTGGTCCATGGAATTGAGTAGGCAGAACATCAATACATGTCATGAGGTTTTACTTGTGTATAATACGCATAACCCTTGATCAAACTGGGTTTTTCGGTAGCACTTGTAAATATCCACATAATCAGTTATTAAATTCATTTCTTTGGTTCTCACTTAAATATTCAGATTATACGATGTTGCCTCGTAATGCAACTTTCTGATCTTGCGTGATGTTAGCAGTAGCTACATAATTAGTGTCCTCATCTTGCATAGTTGAAGGGCTTCCTATATATGATACCTCAATACCTAATAACTTGGATTTTGTCCTGTGACAAAATCTACCATGAAAAGTTTTTGAATTAATTAAATCCTGAACCACTAACTTACCATCAACTTTCACAAAACACATGCCTAGAGAGAGATCGATACTTACGTCCCCCTCTTGCAAAAACGCTATATCTAATATGCAACTGGCTGGCAAATTATCCGTTACCAGGTATGTGCAGCTAAATGCTCCATTACCTGTAACAACTTCCACCTGCGACTGCCAGATAAAATTGTTTGACCTGGCGCCAATAGCACCTATCACTCGACAGTTTTGAACTGGTAATGTGGTAGGTGTATCCCTCTCACAGATTTGCTTATGTAGGCTGAGGGAAAGGACTTGGCAGATGCACTTGCGTCTGTAATTACTATGGTAGGTACTCTACCTACTGCGGTAGCAAAAGCAGCTTGAACTACTGTATCATTTTCTTCAGTGTATGGCTTAGGATCAGTGAATAACTCGTCACATATATCTTGTCCATCGTTAGGTACTCTATCTACTGTGGTAGCAAAAGCAGCTTGAACTGCTGTAGCATTTTCTTCATCACATGGCTTAGGATCAGAGAATAACTCGTCACATATATCTTGGTCATCGTTGTAGCTGATTAAATTGATTTATTCCCTTCTATTGATCCCTATACAATTCCCGACAATCATCTGAGAGCGCGATGCGGCCGATTTTAGTTTGTTGAGTTACTAGCTGTTGGTTGCTTACATTCAATTACTTCTATTAGTCTAGCCCGTTGGTTCTGTCATCTGCTATTGATATTATTACTGTTGTCCTGACCTGGAGTAGAATTTTACTGGGTAACATTCTGGGACATAGAATTTTGTTGCCAGTTACTCTGCGGATCGCCATGCCAAGTATCTGAGCTATTATTATTATTGTTTCTATAACCTGCGTTAAATGTGTTACCATACTTCCCTTTCTTGTTCAACAGTGGCCTATTGTTACAGTCATTAGCACTGTTGTACCTGAAGTTTTGTTGTGGTGATGACCTACCGTTACCACTGCTATTGTGGTTATAGTTATGATTATTGTTCTGATTGCTGTACTGCTGTTCACTCAAAATTCAAATGGATCTAAGCACTATGGGACTTAACAGCTGAGGTCATCAGTCCCCTAGAATTAGAACCACTTAAACCTAACTAACCTAAGGACATCACACACATCCATGTCCGAGGCAGGATTCGAACCTGCGACCGTAGCAGCAGCGCGGTTGCGGACTGAAGCGCCTAGAGCCGCTCGGTCACAGCGGCCGGCTTGCTATTCACTACCCTTGCTCATATTGTTACCATTTACGAGATTATACGTCTCGCATTGCGAGTGGTTTGCTTACGGGCTTATATTATTAGTATTCATTGTTGACAGCGGCTACCGCAGTCGAAGTCTCTCGGCCCTCGTTCCGCACAGCAGATAATCCTGCTGCAGCTTGCTCACGTGAGTTCATGTGTGAGCGCAGACTTAACTCCTTCGCTATCTTCCTTACGATTAGCTACAACATCTTCACTTACGTTCCGTACTACCGATCGTAGTTCGTTCTACTTGAGCATCCTTCTCGTGTAACAAGGTAACGAATTTTTTATTGATCTTGTTACTTTGAGCGGTTAAGCACTCGGTAAACTGTTCGTCTTTTTCATGCACCCAATTAACTACTTCATTATTCATATAGCTACTCTGAAAAGTTAGCTGCTGCACGGTATTCTGTAATTCAGATTGTCTTGTAATTCCTTCACATCTGATTTTAATTGCGTTACCGCTTCCTGTAAACCTTTGCACGCGACTTTTAAATCCGCTAATTCCGTCGTTACTGTTTCTAAGTTTGCGTTTACCTAGTGAATTGAGAACATTGTTCGTTTGACAAACGCTAGACATCCTCACTCATTCGCTTTTGGATGCTAGTAGTAATTTGCTCTGATTTTTCATTTGTAAAACGACAAAATTCTCATTCATATGAGCTGTCTGTTCCTTTGTGCTCTGGGCAAAGCTTGCTTTAATAATAAGGCTAAATCATTATACAGTTAAGGAAGTAATTCGACTTTTTATTCGAATTCCACCTTACTCGCAGCAGAACTCGTGCTTTCTATCACTTGATCCGGAATTTGCTGATTTCGGCATTTAAGTCCCGGTCGCCTGTATCTGTTTTCTCCGTATTTTTGAGCTTTTTCCCCACTTTCCCAGTTTTCATTAATTACGGTTAAATAATTGAATTTAATATCTTTGACTGTTCTCACTACCAAATCTACTGCAAAGGGAATAATTTTTTACTTCGTTAATACTAAAAGAAAAAATCTAATAACGACTAGACACGGTGTTTTAGCTTGAAGAAAACTCCCCCATCTTGTTGCTTTTAACACTAATTGACAATTCCTGCTGCTTAAAATTTCACACGCTTTCTTAAAATACCCAAAAAAGACTCGTGCAACGACTGATCCGGTACAATATTTTTATTGTCTTTGAAACCGTGTTACTTGGGTTGGACATCGTTAGTCCGGCTCCACTACGGTTTACTGCCTGGTGTGGCTGAACCAGTCCAGTATAGCGTACTGTGTCCTCAGAGCACACAAGCCTCACCACCATGTCAGACTAACATTCCAGCCGGAGGTTTTTTGTTTTATTTCTTATTTGTTTCATATTTTCGTATTTTTTAATTTTTATTATTTTGCTATTTTCTTTTGAATGACCTACGTCTATTCGTCTTGTAACACTGTTGTACTCAGTACATACCGTCGTCACCATTCGTTCTGCAGCCGTTCACTATTGGGCGATCTGTTGATATGATGCTCCTATGTCTCTCATGCCAATGATTTAATCTTTCTAAATATCAGGAAGGCGACGATGAGCCACACGTGCAGGTCTCCTGTGCATTTTCTGTTGTGATTTTCACCTGAGAAGTTTCAGTGGTGCTAGGTACACACTATAGTCATCATTTACTCGGAATATTGTCATCTGTAGGAAAGTTTTTTTCCCTATTAAAAATAACGAAATTAGGCTCGCCTAAGGTTTATAAGTTTAATCAAGTCGTCGAACAGGTATGGAAATATTGGAGTATCAGTCTGGTAGTGCTAATTGAGTGCGTCCATGGCGTAACACTTTCCATTTACGTCACACTGTTTATTCTTTTCTTTTCTCTCTAACTTTACAGATCTGTACATAAGCAAACGTGTGCATGTGATATGCCAGGACGTCTCTGTTATTGCTATTTTAGAGACGATGGCAGTATATTGTAGCGATTAAGGCAACACTGTACCATTTCTCACTTGGACAGTGATAATACAATGCGCTCAGGTCAACTAACAGAAGTCACGCTATGTATAATCTTTCACCGTTCGTATATCGTATCCAATATAGTAAAAAGAAAGTGAATCTATACGCTCTGTGTGTACCGTGTTCCAAGCATTCCGCTTGATCAGGCTACACCAGGAGTTGCAGTTCACGCCATTTAAATGTGTTCACCACGAGTATACACCTACTCGCTTCGTGACTAATGATCCCAACTCTTCGACACTTTCGACGTCTATCAGCACAAACAGCGACTCATAAGTTCATGCCAGATTAATATACACTGAAGCGCCAAAGAAACTGGTATAGTTTCAAATACAGATATATTTAAACAGGCAGAATATAAGAAGTGTCTAGCACAGTTGTTAGATCGGTTACTGCTGCTACAACGGCGGGTTATCAAGATTTAAGTGAGTTTCAACGTGGTGTTGTAGTAGGCGCACAACTGATGGGACACAGCATCTCCGAGGCAGCGATGAAGTGGGGATTTTCCCGTACGAACATTTCACGGGTGTACCGTGAATATCAGGAATTCGCTAAAACATCATATCTCCGATATCACTGCAGCCGGAAAAAGATCCAGCAACAACGGGACCAACGACGACTGAGGAGAATTTTTCAACGTGACAGAAGTGTAACTCTTCCGCAAATTGCTGCAGATTTTTTAAAAAAATGTTCAAATGTGTGTGAAATCGTATGGGACTTAATTGCTAAGGTCATCAGTCCCTAAGCTTACACACTGCTTAACCTAAATTATCCTAAGGACGAACACACACACCCATGCCCGAGGGAGGACTCGAACCTCCGCCGGGACCAGCCGCACAGTCCATGACTGCAGCGCCCCTGACCGCTCGGCTAATCCCGCACGGCTGCAGATTTCACTGCTTCAGAGTGCACGACCTTCCCATATTCCTGCTGCACTGCGGCAGCATTTTTCGTTGCCGACAACTTTCGATTTGTTTTAATTTTTCTCATTACTCCGGTTTCCTCTCTTCTATTCAGCTTGTTTGGTCGCCCTATTTTTGGTTTATCTTCAATTCTATCTTCTCTGTTGAATCTTCGTATAACGTCACGTACAGTACTTTTACTCATTTGTAACAATGCGGCTATCTGTCTTTCGGAACATCCTTTAGCGTGATGGAAAATAACAAGTTGTTTCTTCTCAAATGACGTATTGCTTTCTTTGTGCCCCATCGTAATCTGCACCATGCGTGTTCTCAATACGAGAAAGCAGCGCAGCATGAGCCCGCTCGGTCTAACAAAGTGACTGCGTGTTGGGGTGTCTTATAATGCAAATATACATTGCACGTAGTTAATTGTGTTATACAGCGAGCTGCTTGTGGTACATTGTCGGACAATATTCACACTGCAGAATGGACAGGAAACTGCTTCTATCCGGCCGCTGTAGTCGAGCGGTTCTAGAAGCTTCAGTCCGGAACCACGCGGCTGTTACGGTCGCAGGTTCGAATCCTGCCTCGGGCATGGATGTGTGTGATGTCCTTAGGTTAGTTAGGTTTAGGTTGTTCTAAGTCTAGGGGACTGATGACCTCAGATGTTAAGTGCCATAGTGCTTAGAGCCATTTGAACCATTTGAATTGCTTCTCATTGGCCTCGAATGTTCGGGGGAACTTCACAATTCAAGAACAATGAGGGTGGTCGAATACTTTTGTGATGCACTGTATATTACACTACTGGCCATTAAAATTGCTACACCACGAAGATGACATGTTACAGACGTGAAATTTAACCGACAGGAAGAAGATGCTGTGATATGCAAATGATTAGCTTTTCACAGCATTCACACAAGGTTGGCGCCGGTGGCGACATCTACAACGTGCTGACATGAGGAAAGTTTCCAACCGATTTCTCATACACAAACAGCAGTTGACCGGCGTTGCCTGGTGAAATGATGTTGTGATGCCTCATGTAAGGAGGAGAAATGCGTACCATCACGTTTCTGACTTTGGTAAAGGTCGGATTGTAGCCTATCGCGATTGCGGTTTATCGTATCGCGACATTGCTGCTCGCGTTGGTCGAGATCCAATTACTGTTAGCAGAATATGGAATCAGTGGATTCAGGAGGGTAATAAGGAACGCCGTGCTGGATCCCAACGGCCTCGTATCACTAGCAGTGGAGATGACAGGCATCTTATCCGCATGGCTGTAACGGATCGTGCAGCCACGTCTGGATCCCTGAGTCAACAGATGGGGACGTTTGCAAAACAACAACCATCTGCATGAACACTTCGACGACGTTTGCAGCAGCATGGATTATCAGCTCGGAGACCATGGCTGCGGTTACCCTTGACGCTGCATCACAGACAGGTGCGCCTGCGATGGTGTACTGATCGACGAACCTGGGTGTACGAATGGCAAAACGTCATTTTTTCGGATGAATCCAGTTTCTGTTTACAGCATCATGATGGGCGCATCCGTGTTTGGTGACATCACGGTGAACGCACAATAGAAGCGTGTATTCGTCATCTCCATACTGGCGTGTCACCCGGCGAGATGGTATGGGGTGCCATTGGTTACACGTCTCGGCCACCTCTTGTTCGCATTGACGGCGCTTTGAACAGTGGACGTTACATTTCAGATGTGTTACGACCCGTGGCTCTACCCTTCATTCGATCCCTGCGAAACCCTACATTTCAGCAGGATAATGCACGACCGCATGTTGCAGGTCCTGTACGGGCCTTTCTGGATACAGAAAATGTTCGACTGCTGCCCTGGCCAGCACATTCTCCAGATCTCTCACCAATTGAAAACGTCTGGTCAATGGTGGCCCAGCAACTGGCTCGTCACAATACGCCAGTCACTACTCTTGATGAACTGTGGTATCGTGTTGAAGCTGCATGGGCAGCTGTACCTGTACACGCTATCCAAGCTCTGTTTGACTTAATGCAGAGGCGTATCAAGGCCGTTATTACGGCCATAAGTGGTTGTTCTGGGTACTGATTTCTTAGGATCTATGCACCCTAATTGCGTGAAAATTCTAGAATAGTATATTTGTCCAATGAATACCCGTTTATCATCTGCATTTCTTCTTGGTGTAGCAATTTTAATGGCCAATAGTGTATATCTACATCTACATACATACTTTGCAGGTGACCATATGGTGGGTGGTGAAGGGTATCCGGGACTACTATTGATCATTTAATTTCCTGATCCACTGGGAAAAAGAGCGAGGGAAAAACAACTGTTTGCATGCCTTTATATGAGCCCTATTTTTTTGTATGTTATCTTCCTGGTCCTTACGTGAAATGTATGTTGGCTGCAGTAGAATCGTTCTACAATCAACTTCAAATTACGGTGCTCTAAATTTTCTCAGTTGTGTTGCTGGGAAAGGAAGTCGGCTTCCCTCCTTGGATTTACATTGCAGTTTCCAAAGCTCCTCCGCAATACTTGCATGTTGTTTGAAGCTAGCGGTGACAAACCTAACCATGGAGGATACTAGGGCAGGAACCTTTATGTATCTAAACAGACACCGCGTGTGAAGATCGCTACACCTTCACGCCCGACGCCGCAAAGCCCACTATCATAACCGAAATATTTTCGTCACGTGGATGTGACAGCTTGGAGTGACAGAGCTGCCGGGTGCGTCTCCTCCTCTGGTGCACGAAACACAGGCAGATGTCAGATACTTCCACACCATTCAGCGAACGAAGCACGTACCGTACTCACATTCCAGAGCCGTCGCTATCATTCCGCAAAAACTGTAGGTGAATTGCTTGTCAGAAATAGTCGTGTGCGGGACAGCAGCGTTTGACATCCGAACATACAGTACCCTTCAGTAACGCCCAGAACAAGAACAAAATGGAACACTAGATAACCACAAAATCTATCTCACAAACAATAACTTCCAAGCACATCACTTTAGAAACGCATGTGTAGTGCTAGTAGAACCTCATAAAATTATAATTATTTTATATTGTACATAGGACGTTCAGCATACAGAGAAGATTTCTTCTGGTACTGTCTTCTGACTGTGAACGTGTGGACAACGATTTAACGCCATCCAGCAATCGTTAGGTTCATATTTTGAAGTGGCATAAATAGAGCAATACTGTATTGGTCTCAAGGTCACACAAAACTCCAGCCACTCCTGCTGTGTAGTTGTTTGACACAGCTTTTCACAGTTGGATATTCCCTGCAAGCACATCACGGTCGCACCATGATAGATCCGCAGCACTGACATGGTGATCGCACAAATACGGTGCTACTCGTAATCGCAGGTCACGCCAGTGCAGACAGATCCATTAGGCAACTGTGCTAAAAAGTACCACTCTGCGGATCGGGAAGTCTCGGTATTCGATCCATCGTGACTCGTAGTATTTGCATCAATCACTTACCATTTCTTACGATTCTGCTAATGTTTGTTTGTGTACAGGCAAACACTGCAGTTATAAATAGTACACTAATGTCATCTCTTTCTTCAGTCAGGCACTTTATATAAATTTGGTAAGTTGGTTAAAGAGTCATAAATGGTATCAGACTCAGAGTAGTCGGGTTCCACATAGTCTAGATGCAAGTTAACCACTATTGTAAAGGAATTGCTGTTAAATGAAGCTACTCCACCAGTTTTAAAATTCGTAAAAAGCAGTTCGTTTTCTATAGTGGTTAACTTGCGTCTACACTAAGGGGAAGTCGACTACACTTAGTCTGACACCATTTATGACTCCTTAGCCTACTTACCAGATTTATAAAGTGCCTGACTAAAGAAGGAAATGAGTTTAGTGTACAATTTATAACTACGTTGTCTATCTGTACAAATCAAACATGAACAGAATCGTAAGAATGGTAAATGATAGATACAAATGCTACGAATCACGATGGATCAAATACTGAGTCTTCCCGATCCACAGAGTGGTACTTCCTAGCACAGTTGCCTGATGGAGATGTCTGCACTGGCGTGAATTGGGATTACTAGTAGCACTGTAAGTAGTTAAGCAGACTATGTATGGCGAGATTCTCCACTGTTGCCAAATTTATTCAAGATGGCGGATCCAAGATGGTGACGATAGATATGGCAACATTGCAATGATGTCATGGTGGGAAGTTCAGATTTTGGCCTGAAGATAGGTGAATTGGGCTGCCTCCACTAACCTAACCCCCCCCCTCCCCTTTCCTGTCCTCCCCCCCCCCCAGAAAATGCCAGGAAGGTCAAATTCCATTAGTACACCATGGCTACATCTACTAACCTAAGAAAATAGCAGGAAAATAGGTAACTTGGGCTACCTCCACTAACTTAAGTCATCCGACCGCCACCTCTTCCTAAGAATTGGCAGGAAAAGGACTCAGCTTGTGTTGGATAGGACGGACGTAAGTCTTTATTTTCAGTCTTTATTTTAACAGTTAGAGGCAGCACCGCCACCGTGTGTGTTCACCCTGAGGTCCAGAGTCCAACTGACCTAGTACATAGTACCACTGTCATCACTCCCATGACGTAATCCAAGATGGCGGTCTGGAGGAGGAAAATGGCAGGAAAAGGGCTCAGCCTGTTCTGGGCTGCTGGATAGGATAGACGTCAGTCTTTATTTTGCAGGCAGTCTTTATTTAAACAGAGGCAGTACCTCCGTTCATTGTGTCCACCATGAGGTCTGGAGTCCAACTGACCTAGTACACAGTACTGCCATCAGAGGGCACTGTGGTCTTTCCATGACATAATCCAAGATGGCGGTCTGGGGGGTTGGGGAGAAATGCTTGGAAAAGGACTCAGCATGTGCTGGGTTGATGGAAAGACTAAGGAGTGTACTTTATTTATTTTGGAACAATTTATTTAGGGATGAATTTGAATAGTATATTTATTACACTGATGGAAAACACTCGCTCTGACCTGCTTGGGGTCACACTACACAGCACACAGAGCTTCAAACTAGTTGTCAATCACCGAAATAATGCAGTACACTGATGTACAGACACACAAACAACTCGGAAATTCCCGAAATAATGCATTGCACACCCTACAGAGCGGCAAAATACTCGTAGATCACCGAAATACTGCACATATAATGCTCTGCAGACACGCTTACTAATTTTAAACTGTCAAAATAATGCATAGCACACCCTACAGACCTGCAAATTACTCGTAGATCGCCGAAATAATGCGTGTAAAACGCTCTGCAGACATGCTTGCTAATTGTAAACTGTCGAAATAATGCATAGCACAGCCTACAGACCTGCAAACTACTCGTAAATCACCGAAATAATGCAGTTAATTGATTTGCAGAAAGGAAAACAACTCCTAAATTGTCACAACAATGCATCTAAAAGACTCTGCAAACGACCTTGCTAGCCGTCAACTTTCAAAATCACCCACTTCACACCTGTTCACAAAATAATGCAACAGACACCAAAACAACACGTAAATTGTCAAAAGACAATGAAATGTAACGCCCACAACGCTTAAATGGCGAAATTAATCCAGTACAAAAACACTCAGTGCACGTAAAAAACGCTTCCCAACTATCATCAACCGCAAAACCGAAACTGTCAGAGGCTCCAACACGAGCACATGATTTGCAGGGACAGACGGATGCCAGCCAAAGCCAGTGAACTAGGCATTTGCTCCTGCACCGTTGCAGACAGCATGTGAAAGTCGTGTCTACAGTTAGAGTTCTTCAAGTGTTTTACTGAGATCACATCTCTATGTAAATAAGCGCCAAGTCATCCTCTGGACCTCGCGCACATGTTCACCGCTGCTGGCGTGATCCCTCTCACTGCCTGTGGTCCAGCGATGACCTAATTGCTGAGCGACTCACCCTCGCAGACGCTGAAGAAATTTGTCCCATTGCTTCCCAGAATAGCACAGGCTGCTTGCTTCCTAGCGATCCTAATGCGACACGCGACCTGTGTCTAGCTGTGCACGTGTGCATACCTGCCCAGCATGGCTGACGCATTGCTGCCAAATCCGCGTGCGACATCTCACCATCTAAAAGGTTCTCAACGTTATACTGATGTCACATGGTAATGTAAAATAAGAGCCAAGTCGACCTCTCAGAAAATGTATAAAGTCCCCAGAAATAGTTAACGGTTGATTTTGTAGGAGCTTTCGTGATGTCTGCTTGTCAAAAACAAATACCGTCTCCGTGCTGGCATCGATCACATGTGACGATCCTATTAAATATGCAGATAATGAACCACTGCACAGACCTGTTTAAAGTTTCATCACATGTACTGTACCTGTTTACGAAAAACTAGCGCAAAATAACGCTGAATGCATTCTCCATCACGGTCCTAACGTGGCACCCCGTCCATCACATGTCACCCTTCTTGCTTGCAACATACGCAAACGTTCACACCGCTATGTAGAGACTCCTATGTCCCAGCACAAAGGATTGTGAGTGGATGGAGCATTATGATTGGCTCTTAATGAATTTACTCGCTGAATTACTGATGCCGCCGGTGTGGAATCACCGTTCACCGTTTCTTTCTTTCTGCAGACGAGACTTTCAGTGGCAAAAAAAAACTATTTTGTACAGAATACTATATTGCACCGACAATTAAACCCTGAAAAGTGACCTACAGATCGTCAAACACAGAAAGACTCTTCTCAATTACACAACTCTGCCACTGAGGACGAAAGCTTGAGTATTAGAACCTGAAACAGTTCTCCAATCGGGAAATATATCACCACATACCGTGTAGATGTGGTAAACATACAATTCGTATCCTGTGCCATACAAAAATCGTCCTTTTACATCATTTGTATAGCTATCAGCTGCCAGAAATTCATACATATACCACAGAGACAGGCAGCATTAGCTCATGGAATTTTGCTGTAGCAGACAAGTTTGAGAAAGGTGTCTCGTTTCGAGATAAGAGAATGCCAGAAATATGATTCACTAGTGGCTGTAATCATTAAAGGACTTCTCCATAGGATCCAACGCAGGTATATGGTTGAATGGAAAGACTTTATTCTAAATCATAGACATCATTTCTAACGGATAGCATAACACTAGAGATCTGAAAAGCCTGTGTACATTTCTTATGACCTCAATCAGCACACCATCTACTGTTCATGATCCTTCTCAATCAACCATCGCCCATAACCCAGTGGATATATCGCAGAACCTCTGACATGGCATCGAGACAAAATGCATTACAAATACTGGAGAAATATATAGCTGCAACATGAGGGAGTTGCCAATACCGCGTTCATTAGCTGAATCACTTTCTAAATTCCCTAATTTTATTACGAGGTTGCACCGTAAGCGACCTGTAACCGTGCTGCTGGTATGATGATATGCATTCATACGATAACTGTCAATATTCAGTGTCGCAGTATTTGTCTGGAAAAACCAATTCATTCAGAGGTAACGCCATACCTCGATATGTAAAACCGGTATAGCTTTTAACATGGATACTTGTCTGCACCTGTAGAACCAAGACTGCTTGTGACAGTAATATAGTAGCGTTTTTCAACATCTCGCGGTTTGTAAGACAATTATTCCTCTCTTTCTAAGTCACAGTGGTATTACTGGCAAGAAAAACTTACGAGACATGTCCACACATCGTTGATTTTCGGTCAGTATTATTTCGTATTGCAAGCAATCAATTATTGGTGAAGTATTATACTTAGTTGTAGGGGTTGGGTGCCTTGAGCATCAGGCTCATAAAGTATGTGTTTGTGTTCTGACACGTGCAAAGGAAATGACTATGTCCAGTCGTAAGCAAAGTATGGATTTGACGTGGAATACTGCGATAGCAAAGGGAAGAGTATGTCAAGTCATAAGAATGGTAGAGATATTTCTATTTCCAAAGCCACAACCATCAGCAGGGTGTATTTCTGATACTTCACTCACTGTTGAATGTCATTCAACTGAGACCGCTGTCGTAACCTTTAATTGTATGTAATGGGATAAAATATACATGTGACCAGTTTTCCTAGGACGATTCTATGCGTGCTTGGCGTGCAGCGCCGGTGGCCTGTGACTGGAATGATTAATGTTTCCCATTAACAGCAGAGCTGTCTGAATGGAAACGCCTGTTGGAGTGTAGGAATGTAGCTGACTTAACTGTGTCGTCCTCTAGACGGCCGAACAGTGAACTAATACTTAGTATGTGTTGGGCAGCTTTCGTGATTGCGTGGAAATTTGAGAAGATTCAATAGGGATGTGTGTTTGCACTGGACCATTATTCTCTCCCATGTAAATTGTCCGGTTGATTGCTTCTTCGCATTTCACACCTTTATTTGGTTGAGGGAACATCGATTGTGGTGTGTACATCTAGCAGGTGAAAGTCAAGTGGACGACATGTTTGCTGGTTCTCTAGACATAAGAAACACATTAGTTGACTCTGTTAATTATCGGGATGATTTGGAATCTGTTATATCACCGACATCGCTATTTGCGAGTGGAAATATCTCTTTCCTCTATTTTTTTTTCGAGTTTTCACATAAAGGTCTTCGCAGATGGGATAAGTTTCTAGTCAATCAGTGGCTTACAGCACGCTCCACCTCGCTAAGGTTTCGGGTTTCTAGATAAATAATTTCCAGTCTATATCTTCGGAATTATGTTGCGCGAGCAATACTGCTATACAAACAATATTGCTACGTGCTTGATATCGAGAAGTACAGCGATAATTGTATGATATTCTGGCAAACCATGCGAAATTACATATGTTCTTGTCATTCCAGAATCTGAAGATGTGTGTAGAAAACAGGCAAGAAAGCAGGTCTGTACCAAAAACAGTAACGCACTTAGGACCAGGGGAAACCAGCCCGTCTTTGCACAACAGTTCTGAGAGTGACTTCAGTCCACTGAGGAAACTCTGGTCATGCGTTGGGAGTGGGTGACCACCCGACCTTGCTAGGGAAATATCTCGTGCAGTGAGGAGTATACTGATGGTGCATGTGATTATGTTGTCCTCTGCGTGGTATATGTATGAGTGTCTGATAGCTATACAAATGACGTAAAAGGGACGGTTTTTGTATGGAACAAGAAACAAATAGTATGTTTACTACATCGACATGGTATGCAGTGATATATTGCTAGATTGACGATCAGTTTCACGCTCTAATATTCAAGCTTTCGTCCTCAGTGGCAGACCAGTGTAATAGAGCAAGAGTCTTTTCGTGTTTGACGATTTGAAGGCCACTTTGCATGGTTTAATTGTCGGTGCAATATGGTAATCTGTACAAAATAGCTTTTTTTGGCACTGAAAGTCTTGTCTGCAGAAAGAAAACAAAGGCGGGCGGTGCTTCCAACAAAGCAACATAAGTAATTCGGCGGTTAAATTCAATAAGAGCCAGTCATAATGCTCCATTCATTCACAAGACATGGGAATCTGTACACAGCAGTGAGAACGTTTGTGTATGTTAAAGCAGGAAGGGTAATATGTGATACATGGGGTGCCACGTTAGGACTGCGAGGAAGAATGCATTTGGCGTTATTCTGCGCTAGTTTTTCGTAAACAGGTTCTGTTGGGCCAAGAATTTCCATGCAGACAAGCTGACACACCACACAAGCTCCTACAAAATCGACCGTTAACTATTTCTGGGGACACTATACAATTTCCGAGAGGTCGACTTGGCTCTTATTTTACATTGCCATGTGACATCACTATAACATTGTGAACCTTTTAGATGGTGAGTCGCCACACGCGTATTTCACAGCGATGTGCCAGCCATGCTGGGTGGGTAAGCAAATGTGCACACCTAGACACAGGTCGCATGTCCCGTTAGGATTGCTAGGAAGAAAGGAGCCTGTGCTATTCTGGGAAGCAATGGAATGGATTTCTGCGGTGTCTGGGAGGGTGAGTCGCTCATCAATTAAGTCTTCGCTGGACTGCGGGTAGTAAGAGGGATCACGCCAGCAGCAGTGAAAACGTGTGTGCGGTCCAGAGGGTGATTTGCCGCTTATTAACATACAGATGTGACGTCAGTATAACACAAGAAGAACTCTAAGTGTAGACACGACTTTCACATGCCGTCAGCAGTGGCGCAAAAGAAAATGGCTAGCATTCTGGCTTTGGCTTGCATCTGTCTGTCCCTGTAAAGCATGTGCATGTGTTGGAGCCTCTGATAATTGCGGTTGATGATAGGCCCAAAGCGTTTCTTATGTGCACTGAGTGTTTGTGTACTGAATTATTTTCGCTGTTTAAGCATTGTGAGTGATACACATGCATTATCCTTTAATCATTTATGACTTTTTGGTGTTGGTTGCATTATTTTGTTAACAGGTGTGAAGTGTGTGATTTCGACAGTTGACGCTTAGCATGGGTGTTTGCAAAGTCTTTTAGATGCATTATCTTGACAATTTACGAGTTGTTTGCCTCTTTGCACATCAATGTACTGCATTATTTCGGTGATTAACGAATAGTTCTCAGGTCTATATGCTGTGTTATGCACTATTTCGACAATTTACAATCAACAAGCATGTTTGCCGAACATTATACATGCATTATTTCGGTGATCTAAGAGTAGTCTGCTGGTCTGTAGGGTGTGCTATGCATTATTTTGACAGTTTGCAATTAGTGAGCGTGTCTGCAGAGCATTATACATGCAGTATTTTGGTGATCTACGAGTAGTTTGCCGCTCTGTAAGGTGTGCAATGCATTATTTCGGTATTTTACGAGTTGCTTGTGTGTTTTTATGTCAGTGTACTGCATTATTTCAGTGATTCACAAGTAGTTTAATCTGTGTGTGCTGTGTAGTGTGACCCCAAGCACATCAGAGCTAGTACACTAGTAATAAATACACTATGTTAAATCGATCCCTAAATAAATTGTTCCAAAATAAATAAAATACACTGCTTACTCTCTCCAGCAGCTCAGCACAGGCTGAGTCTTTTTCCTGCCAGTAAACCCCCCCCCCACACCGGTATCTTGGATTATGTCACAGGAGGAACGACAACGCTCTCTGGTGGCAGTACTGTGTACTAGGTCAGTTGGACCCTAGACCTCAGCGTAAACACACTTGATGGTGGTACTGACTAATTTTTTTAAATAAATACAGAAAATAAAGACTTACATCCATCCTATCTAGCACAGGCTGAGTCCTTTTCCCGTCAATTTCTAGGAAGAGGTGGCAGTCAGATAACTTAAGTTAGTGGAGGTAGCCCAGGTGACCTATTTTCCTGCCATTTTCTTAGGTTAGTAGAGGTAGCTGTGGTGTGTTTCATTCTCTTGATGGAATTTGAACTTCCCGCTATTTTCTTGAGGAGGGTTGGGGAGGGGGGGAGGGGAGGGGGTCAGGTTAATGGAGGTGGCCCAATTGACCTATTTTCCCTCCAAAATTTGAACTTCCTGCCATGACATCATTGTGACATTGCCGTATCTATGGCCACCACCTTGGATCTGCCATCTTGAATAAATTTGGCAACAATGGAGAGTGGAGCCGTACATCGTTTGCTCTACTACTACCGTATCTGTGCGATCACCATGTCAGTGCTGCAGATCCGTCATGCTTCGACTGTGGTGCGCTTGCAGGGAATACTCAATTATGAAAAGCTGTATCAAACAACTGTGTAGGAGGAATGACTGAAGTATTGTGCGTCCTTGAGTCCAGTGCAGTGTTGCTCTTTTTATGCCACCTTAAGATGTGGACGTAACGACAGTTGGATGGTATTAAATCAGCATCAACACGTTCACACTCAGAAGACAGTACCAGATGAAATCTTCTTCATAGGTCTAATGTCCAACGTCCAATGTAGAACACTTACAATTTTGGTGAGGTTCAACCAGCTCTGTGCATACGTTTCTCAAGCGATGTGCTTGGCAGTTATTGTTTGTGAGAGAGATTTTGTGGTTATCTTCTGTTCATTTCTGTTCTGTTTCTGGACGTTACTGAAGCGTACTGTAAGTTCAGATATCGAACGCTGCGGTCCTACACACGACTATTTATTTCAAGAAGTTCGCCTACAACTTACGCGGAATGATAGCAGCGGCTTTGGAATTTGATTACGGTCTTCATTCGTTGGATGGTGTGGAAATATCTGCCTGTGTCTTGTGCACCAGAGGAGGGGTCGAAGCCGGCAGCTTTGTCCCTCCAAGCTATCACATACACGTGACGAAACTGTTTTGGTTATGATGCTGGGCCTGCGGAGTTGGGCGTGAAGGTATTGCGATCTTCACAGGCGGTGTTTTTTTATATACATAAAGGTTACTGTTAGGGACGTTGATATTTTAAAAAAATTCGGGATTCCGATGTTTCGATATTAGTAAAGATATCTTTATAGGGCCTCGATATACTGCAAATATATCGATGTATCGCCGGAAATGATATAGAAGTACCGGCAAAATAAATAAATAATATCGGCTGCACACTGTAAACATACTGCCAGTTTAGAGGGCCATATTTAAGTATTGATTTAAAATTAGATATTCTATACATCAACAAGCCAGCAGCTTGCTTATCTCGATTAGAGCAAGAATTGAAAGATAAACGGTGCACGTTCATACTTGGTTATAACCAATTAGCTAACAACGGTAACTGCTTGTAAGTGGCACAATAAAAGGTGTCCGATGGGTCCGTCATTGGGTTTCGTCACATATCGGATTTGTATGGAATACTTCATGTCTACTTTCTTGTTTTCTTCATTTCTGCAAACGGCAGGGAACTAGCAGTCGTAGTGTCAAAATTGCTTGGTGAAGTTAAACGTTGCAATTTCTGTTGGTAGCGCCGAGCGCGGATTTAGTCAGCGTTTCCCTCACGCGTCTCCGCCAACCGCAAAGGCCAATCTTTAATTTAGATTTTTGTTCATCAGTTTCAGCAACTGTTTATGAAGAATAGCACACTTGTTGGGTTAAAGACTGTTTTTTAACGCAACTGTTGTGCTACATTTTTCACATCGGATATGTTGTTATTCCATTCAACCGCCACCCCCAATGCAGTCGGACTACTTCTTTGTGCCATCTGATCTTGATTCACGCAGTCAAACAGAACGACTGGTTGTGGTGGTAAGACTCCTTCACACAGTGAAAGTGAAACTATGTCCTACAACAATTTCAAAAGAGCAATTTGAAATATTTACCGAAAATTGCAAAAAAATATAATACAAAAAGAAAATATCGGCACTCCATATTGCCAGTTCTGTATCGATATGTCGGTGAAATTTTTTTCCTTATCTCTAGATATCTGTTGTGTCTAATATCGATATATCGATATTTTGTTAACAGGCTCAGTTCCTGCCCTGTTGTATCCTACAAGATTAGGTTTGTTACGGGTAAGTTCGAACAACACACATGTTTTATGGAGATGCTTCGGGAACTCGAATGGGAGGCCCTAGAGAGAAGGCGACGTGCCTTCCCAGGAGCAGTACTGAGAAAATTTAGAGAAGCGGCATTTGAAGCTGACTACAGAACTATTCTAATGTGCCATGGACCTCGAATGCAAGATTCGAGAAATTAGGGCTAATGTAGTGGCATATAGAAACTCGTTTTTCCCTCGCTCTGTTTCCGAGTGGAAGGAGAAAGGAAATGACCAGTAGTGGTCCAGAGTACCCTCCGCCAGGCACCGAACGGTGGCTTGCAGAGTATGTACGTAGACGTACATCTACAACATAATGGCCGATCAACTTTCGTCTCATGCCTCCTCCTAGTACAGCTGGTGTCTATTATTGTTGTGTCATTACAATTAGCTTAAAATGTATCAAATCATCAAATAACGATACTTTAACGATGGTAAAACGGTTGTATGCCTCTGTACGGGTCGTTATGTCTCCTGTATTCGAGGTTCTTACGTGAGAGGTGATGCCTTCTGATGCCTAATCTAAAATATAATGTGGAACTTGCCAGCTGTATGTCCGTATGTCAGGTGCTGGAAATAGATGTCCCACTTTGGAATGTAAAATACGATGCATTCTAGATGACTAGGACGTTTGGGAATCTTAGATGAGGGCCCCTTCAGAAGAAGCGGAGGGAAGACTTAGATTTCTTGGAAACGTTAACAAGCTGTTATATCACTAGCACCCGTATTCGCCAAAGATGTGAGTGAAACTCTCAGTTTTCTAGTTGTTGTTTTGGAACTGGATCTGTAGCAGAAATGAGAATGGCGGACAATCTTATACTGCCCTTCGAATATGCTGGAACTTCCGGTTGGTGTTAAACACAGTTCTGAGCTGTCACCTGGAAAGGAGGTTAACGCATGTTTAGGTGGAAATTTCATTGATTCCTATAGGTATTCGCTGGTTTCACCAAAAAATTGACATGCAAAATCAGTGATTTGTTATATGTATTTTTGGCTGTCGTCATTTTGAATTATGCTGCGCTAGTGTCCCTGGTTTGGGATTCTGACGTGATAGAGCTGCACCGATACGCGCTGGTCAGCCATCTAAAACGCCTCGATTATGGCGGGGCACACGGTGTGTATCGGGCGAAATGCGGGAATGTCCGCTTGCATTCCTCACTGCATGACGTCAGGGGATGCCATTATTGGCTTCCCACGCAGACTGCTGGTGAAACGGCGTGACGTCATTAGGAATACGGGAAACTAGTAGCGGGAAGTGAGAAGGCTGCACATGCGTTGTTAATGCAAGTAATTCCCAGCTCTCCCTATTGAAATCTATACTGTAGAGTGCAACCGCTTGTTAGCTGTTCTTGTTGCTGCCGTTCTGTAGTAGTATCAGAAAAAAAAGAAATCATTGTGCTATTGCTGAACGCAAAAATGCTTAATATAAAACTAAGGGCGTCGCTTATCATCGATTTCCGAAAGACAGAGAACTACAGCTGAAACTGGTGTCACGCTGCGAAAGATCTCATTCTGTTAATGTGAAAAATGCAAGGGTGTGTTCAGATCATTTCTTCCCCGACGTTTATGAACGGGACTTGAGAAAAATGAGCTTCTGGGGTAGCCTTTCAGAAGAAAATTAAAGGGTGACATTGTGCTGCCACAAAAAATTCTAAATTGGCATGGAGATGCATTCGAGGTTGTCTCAAGCACCAGCAAGGATAACGCACAGGCAACTGCCAGATATTTATTCTCTTTAGAAACACATTTCTATGTATTATCGGATTTGGATTTATTCGAGCACTAACTTTTTGTAACGACTACGAAGGTTTCACTCTTACAACAACAACAACAACAACAACAACAACAAAAACAATAGTAATAATAATAATAATGCTATTCTCAAATAGATATCTTTTTATTAGTAGGTAACAGCAGTAAAAGATCTGCGACGCAAAAAGAGAAGAGCACAAAAGAGAGCGCTGATTATTTTAGGATCTTTATCTCCAAAAAAATTAAATTTGATCATTCGACCAGTACAGAGGTAGTTCTTGACCTAGACGTCACTGATGAAGAGGAAATACACAGATTAAAAACTGAAATACAACTGCAGAGGGAAGAAAACTGTGCTTTGAAAAGAAGTAGCAAGGTCCTGAAAGCCAACAGTATATACAGGGTGTTACAAAAAGTCACGGCCAAACTTTCAGGAAACATTCCTCACACACAAAGAAAGAAAATATGTTATGTGGACATGTGTCCGGAAACGCTTACTTTCCATATTAGAGCTCATTTTATTACTTCTCTTCAAATCACATTAATCATGGAATGGAAACACACAGCAACAGAATGTACCAGCGTGACTTCAAACACTTTGTTACAGGAAATGTTCAAAATGTCCTCCGTTAGCGAGGATACATGCATCCACCCTCCGTCGCATGGAATCCCTGATGTGCTGATGCAGCCCTGGAGAATGGCGTATTGTATCACAGCCGTCCACATTACGAGCACGAAGAGTCTCTACATTTGGTACCGGGGTTGCGTAGACAAGAGCTTTCAAATGCCCCCATAAATGAAAGTCAAGAGGGTTGAGGCCAGGAGAGCGTGGAGGCCACGGAATTGGTCCGCCTCTACCAATCCATCGGTCACCGAATCTGTTGTTGACAAGCGTACGAACACTTCGACTGAAATGTGCAGGGGCTCCATCGTGCGTGAACCACACGTCGTGTCGTACTTGTAAAGGCACATATTCTAGCAGCACAGGTAGAGTATCCCGTATGAAATCATGATAACGTGTTCCATTGAGCGTAGTTGGAAGAACATGGGGCCCAATCAAGACATCACCAACAATGCCTGCCCAAACGTTCACAGAAAATCTGTATTGATGACGTGATTGCACAATTGAGTGCGGATTCTCGTCAGCCTACACATGTTGACTGTGAAAATTTACAATTTGATTACGTTGGAATGAAGCCTCATCCGTAAAGAGAACATTTGCACTGAAATGAGGATTGACACATTGTTGGATGAACCATTCGCAGAAGTGTACCCGTGGAGGCCAATCAGCTGCTGATAGTGCCTGCACATGCTGTACATGGTACGGAAACAACTGGTTCTCCCGTAGCACTCTCCATACAGTGACGTGGTCAACGTTACCTTGTACAGCAGCAACTTCTCTGACGCTGACATTAGGGTTATCGTCAACTACACGAAGAATTGCCTCGTCCATTGCAGGTGTCCTCGTCGTTCTATGTCTTCCCTAGTTGCGAGTCATAGGCTGGAATGTTCCATGCTCCCTAAGATGCCGATCAATTGCTTCGAACGTCTTCCTGTCGGGACACCTTCGTTCTGGAAATCTGTCTCGATACAAACGTACCGCGCCACGGCTATTGCCCCGTGTTAATCCATACATCAAATGGGCATCTGCCAACTCAGCATTTGTAAACATTGCACTGACTGCAAAACCACGTTCGTGATGAACACTAACCTGTTGATGCTACGTGCTGATGTGCTTGATGCTAGTACTGTCAAGCAATGAGTCGCATGTCAACACAAGCACCGAAGTCAACATTACCTTCCTTCAATTGGGTCAACTGGCGGTGACTCGAGGAAGTACAGTACATACTGACGAAACTAAAATGAGCTCTAACATGGAAATTAAGCGTTTCCGGACACATGTCCACATAACATCATTTCTTTATTTGTGTCTGAGGAATGTTTCCTGAAAGTTTGGCCGTACCTTTTTGTAACACCCTGTAGACGTCCTTCTGCAATAAAATGACATAGAAATAATGTAAATAGCCTTTTGTCTCCGTCTTTCACCTCAGGCTACATTAGATCTTTGCTTAGTAATAAAAAGAGACCGAAGTGAAGCCCGAAAGATGTTGCTAATGCTCACATCTTAAGAGATTTCCCACCCAAAGCTTACACTTAGTTGCGGAAAAAGAACCGCCCTAGTCCTTGCTGGTCAACACTTCAGAAATGGGCCAAACAGTTCAAGGGCAGACCTGAAATTCTAAAAGGACTGTGAGATCTTATGAAAACTAAGACAGAAACATTCAAACCTCTAGAGAAAATGGGAGTCCTATCTCTTGACGAGATAAATATAGATGATCACTTGTGCTATGACTCATCAGATGATTTTAGAACCAAATAAAAACGTTATGGTGGTCATGATTCGTGGTTTGTTGTCATCATGGAAATAGCCTGTATGTTTTGACTTCGATAGTACCATGACTCGTGAGTTACCCCTGAACATTATAAATCAATTGGAAGTAAGGCCAGAACATGGGTGTACCAGATCACCTCATTCATCTGATACGGAGTTTATACCTTGACCAAGAAGCCACGGTGAGAACTATGTATGGAACAACGAAATTGATAAAGATTCAGAAAGGGGTCCGGCAAGGCTGCATACTGTCACCGTACTTATTCAATCTGTATGCAGAACATGTTATGAGGAATGCGAGGCTAGATGAAGGAGAAACAGGAATTAAAATAGCTGGAATAAATGTAAACAACCTCAGGTACGCGGATGATACGATCCTGTTGGTAGAAAGTGAAGAAGAATTGAGAACACTCTTACTGAAGGTGAAAGACGAAAGTGAAAAGGCCGGTATTATGCTGAATGTGAAGAAAACGAAAATTATGGCAACTACACCTACCAAGTCGTGGGATATAGCAGGAGAAACCATGGAGGTAGTGACCACATTCAGTTATCTCGGTTCCCAGATCTCTGCTGATGGCGACTGCAGCCATGAAATCCGGAGACGCCTGTTGCTCGGTAGACAGGCGATTTCAAACCTTGACAAGGTTATAAGGTCCAGAGATATAACACTAGCAACAAAGATCCGTATTGTGAGGGCTATGGTCTTTCCAGTTGTGATGTATGGATGTGAGACCTGGACCATTAGAAAGGCTGAACGGCGAAGAATTGACTCCTTCGAATTATGGTGTTGGAGGAAACTTCTTAGAGTTCCATGGACTGCAAAGAGAACCAACAGATCAATATTGGAGCAAATTAAACCAGATTTCTCCCTGGAAGGTCTAATGTTAAAACAAAAGCTGACCTACTTTGGACACACAATGCGAAGGCATGCCTCGCTGGAAAAAACATTAATGCTGGGGAAGATTGAAGGAACTAGAAGAAGAGGACGTCAGAGGATGAGATGGCTTGATGGCATCACAGAAGCAATGTGTTCCAACATGGAAGGTCTACGGGAGAAAGTGCAAGACAGGAAAAAGTGGCGTGATTTGGTTCATGGGGTCACGAAGAGTCGGAACCGACTAAACGAATAGAGAGAGAGAGAGAGAAGGCCAGAACTCAGAGGTCTGGATGGAGCGTGGAGTTCCCACAACAAAAACTACTTTCCAAGCCCTATGGATCCAGCGAGAAGATCGTGGATTTTTTATGATATCCCACATTTGCTCAAATTCCTTAGAAACCGTATTTTAGATGATGGAGTAACTCTGACCAAGGTCACAGTCTTGAACAAGAAGCTTTTTGAAAATCTGTTCGCACCACAGACCAGGGATTTTAAGCATCAAACATCACGTTACGATGGCTTACGTAGAAGTCTCTTGGGTTGATAGTTGTGCTCGGATCGTCCACGCAATATAGTAGGCATTCAGCTGTGGCACGGGCTACGCCGAGCTGCTCCAGCCTCCAGCAGGCGTCCGGCGAGTATTCGTGTAGGGCGACGGTGTGGTGTTGCGTGGGGCGGGGGGTAGACAGAAAGCCTTCCGCTTCCCTCCTCGGCGTCCGTTTAATTAAACATGCAAGTGGAGGGATCCAAACTTAGAGTTAGGAGAAGCAGTGACACTTCTAACTAAATAGTAGCTGGGAAAACGTGTCACGTCGGTCAGCAGACAGGTCTCAGCCAGCACGAACATCCTTCGTCTCAGATGTCGTAGTGCCAGTATTCCAGGACTTCGATTCTAAGGTCATAGAACCTGTCCCAGCATCTGAAGTCTGGGCCAGTTTTCCGCAATTCTACACCGTTATAAATAGCCAAACTGGTCTGAGCAGAGTTTTGACGTCATAGTGCCAGTGCCAATATTGCAACTCATGGATTCTGACATCGTAGACCCTGTCCCAGTATGCTCTGGGCGCCATATCGCATTTTTGAATTTCCCGCCAACTGATGTTCAGGACAACAACCCACAACACACAAGCACTATTGGGCTAATTTTTGAATTTCCAGCCAAAATTTTGTATTGCCTGGCAAAATTTGAATTTCCCGCCATTTTATACAAAGGGCTGTTTGCCTTTGTCGGATGGGGATGGGGTGGAGATAGGAGAAACCATGACTCATCGGTGACATCGCCGATAACGTTGCCGGTGACACATTTTGTACTTGAACTGTCCTTACGTATCTTCTATCGGCTGGTCGGCCCTGATTCACCCGTCAGGGCCAGAACAAGGCGCACTGTTCCGCTTCCTTTGTTGCCTAATTTTTTCGGCCGTGTGAAAACTCTGTATAGCGCCAGCTAGTCACCTCATAACACCGACTAAACTACTGAGTTTCCTCCTGCCACGTTACTATGTTTGAAGCCAAGTGCACTTGGTGAATACGACAAACAAAATATTTTATTTTTTTTTGTTTTAGTCTTACAGCTCCATTCTAATAGACTACATTGAAGTTCTTTTTGAACATTACATCTGCTTCATTTTACCATATAGATGTAAATGAACTACATAGCTGTTAGTTTTTCGCTAGAAAAACGTCTCGGACGAGGTAAGCTAAATATGTATTTTCGTGTAAAACTATGTCGTTCACTCACTGCTAGGTGGTATGCTGAAGCAGATGTAACGTTTAAAACAACATGAATTTAATCCTTGAGAATATAGTTATATCTCATTAAGGCGCGTTGGGCTGAAAGAAGAAAATAATATAACTGAAGACGGCATATCAACAACAAAAATATTCCTAACCTATAAGTTACAGGTGTGGACAGCCCCTGACGAAATGTCTATTAATAACGTATATAATTATTACGTATTGTAATTTGTAAGATGTCACACAACCCCCTCTTCTGCCAGTCCTATTGTTTCATTAATCCGAAACTTCAGTTGTGTTTATTTCTCTCAGAACATCAGTCACGTAAACCATGTATTTCAATTTTTCTGATGTGTTCTTCACGGTGCTGCAACTTTTCTCCATCAGTGTTTGGCTGCCTTTCCGCTATAAAAACTTGCAATTGTTATACTTACCGAATGTCAACAGGAGCTTTAAGTCAACGTTAAAAAAGAAAGGAAAGTCGTGTGCTCTTAATAAAACAGATCGTCAGATACAAAACTGATAGGTATATCGCTGCTGCAGACAAATATTGCTGAAAGGTCTTGCTTATTTTCTGACGGAAAAAATACGCCGATCACACAGGGCATGCTTCATGTATTGTATTTTCGTGCCAGAAGCAAACATGCGAGAAATAAACAAAAATCAACGCAACACTGAAAGCACTGTTCTGAAAGAACATAGCGAGTTCTTGTAGCAGAGACAACATACACAGGTCATCGTTTACAACCGTGATATCGCTACTGCTTCAAATACAAGTGCATACTGTTTGTATGAAATTGTGTACTGTAAACTTCTATAACCGTTGAATCAAACGTCTCAACATGCACAGTATCTCTTTTTGGTGGAAAATAAAAGGAAGAAAAATGCGGCCCCCAGAAAAAAAAATTTCCATCATTTCAAGACTTCATTTTGTAGAACCGCATCGATTCAGTAACGGATCAGTGTTTAGTTTGGAACACTTTTACGACTGTCTGATGTGCAGAACAAAAATGAGGGAACTATAGTTGAACACTACGCCGATTTCGAGTTAATTAGATGTAGAGCATCAGCTCAGTTGGAAAACCATTTCTGAAGCAAATGGTGTTTAGAAAGCCATTCTGACAACAGCTTCAAAATGTGCAAACAAACTTCAGAAAACCGAAAGCAATATGGCCAGACATGTTTTGGAACTCCAGTGTTCCCGGACAGGAGAGGCAATTCGAAACTCCTGTGCTACCTCTCTCTGTGGTACATATGCAGTCGCCGACCGATGTGGTGCAGTAAGTTCCACATCGCACTCGTATCCTGAAGTAGCGGATTCAGTACCTGTAAGTCATCTTGATTTAGGTTTCCTGTAGCTTTCCCTAATCATTTGAGGCATCTGAACCGACTGTTATAAAAGCAAGAGATGGCCATTTCCTTTCGCCATGTTCTTCCAGCCGAACCAGGGCTCCGTCTCTGACGGCCTCGACGTAGACAGAACCTAAAAAAGAACCTCTCTCTCCCTCTCGCCTGTTTCATGCGTGATGAAGACAGATAGGGAAACAGAAATCGTGATGACATTATAATTTCATTACAACTGAAAATCTACGCTCATGACACTTTCCCAGAAACGACTGGTCTCATCATCTACGTACAGACTACACTGTGTAAAAATTTCTGGACCAACTACTACTTTTCTTATATTAAATGTCACTGGACAGTAAAATTCCGTTGGAGTCTGAAAATAAAGTCAGGTTACTTTCTACGTTTGTCATTGTACTACCGTTTATTCGCTTTAAAACTTCATAAACCTGTAAATCTCAACCTCAAACAAGTAAATTGAAAGAGTAATTTTTTTAAGATAAAACCGCTTCACCTGTAAGTACTTTATTCGTAAGCATAAGCATGTTAGCTGCATCATGAAGTGCAAGAAAATCAAGTCATGTTCTGATCAGAAAAGAGAATGGGATAATCCAGTGTTCATAGTCAGCAAGGTGTCGCTAAGTAGTGGACGTCAGTTATAGAATAGCATAAAACAACGTAGAACGCTCCCTTGATACCATGAGTAGCGGTATTTGGTGTCCTAACGGGTTCCTATATACTATCTTGAACCATTTTACAACCGTTAACGTGCTGCTTTTCTATGGACAATATTGGCACTAATAATAGTTTTTAAGAATATACGTCGGCTTTAACACATTGTAAGGGATCACCCAGCTTTCCCACCATCCCAGTCGCCGCTCTACACATCTAGTTACTCACGAATGCACATCGCGCTGCCCATGAATCTCTCGATATCACTCTATTGCGCTTCCGCTGTTCCTCGTGACACTCCGCCCGCGCCCGTAGTACACAACCATGCGCGCCTTTGCGATGGCAAATGAGGGTCGGCGCTACTTGACTTTACATAATCCCATAGAAGATCATACACTGTCAGTTTTTGATCACTTTTTTTGTATATGGGAACCCTTTAGCTCACCAAATACTGGTACTCAATTTATCACGGGAGCGTTCTATATTGTTTTATGCTGTTTTATAATTGACGTCTACTACTTAGCGAAAAATTGCTGACTGTGAACGCTGGGTCATCCCATTGCTTGATATTATTGCACCTGATAATGCTGCTGAAATGCTACGAAACTGGCCGTGCTTACAAATAAAGTACTTGCAGCTGAATCGGCTTTATCTTCAAAATGATATATCCAGGCTGTGGCTGCCCTGACTACAAAGTCTTCTGAAAGAGTAATGTTACAATACATCATCTAACTGCAAGTGCGATGGACTCTTAAGCTCTCATTAGTACACATCTAGGATTTTATATGTAACACTGTGCGCCCGAAGTGGAACATAGTACTAGTTGACTTCTGAACTTCGAGTAAAGCGTAAGGACACTTTGTTGGAATATGTCAACGTACTTTGCTTTACTGAGAAAGGAGCACCTGGATTTAATGTCCAATACAGACTTTATTGTCGTGGTCTTCAGTTCTAAGATTGATGCAGCTGTTCATGGCAGTCAATCCTATGTAAACCCCTGCATCTTTGAAAATCTATAGTAAGCTACACCCATTTTGGCCTGCTTAGTGTAGTCAAGTTTTGATCTCCCTCTACAAATTTTTCCTCTTACAGTTTCCTCCGTTTCAGAATGATGACTCCTTGTTGCATCAGAATGCATCCTCTCAATTGAACTATTGCGACAGTCAAGTTATACCACACATTTCTTTTCTTTCCAATTCGATTCAGCATATCCTAATTTGTTATTCAATTTACCCTTGTAATATGCAGCATTCTTCTGTACTACCACATTTCAAAAATTTTTGTTCTCTTACTGTCTGAACTATTTATCTTCACATTTTACTTACTATTTCTAGTATGAATTTTATACCACCCCTATTTCGGCGATCGTTATCTATTTTGCTGGCCAAATACAAAGTTGGTCTACAACTTTGAGTATGTCATGTCCCTAATAAAGATTGCTGTTCATGTAGAGCAAAAATAGATTGTAATGAAAACAACTGCTTACATATTGAAAATGAGGAAAATTTCCCAAGTCAGTGAGTTACACTATATTGCAGAAATATTTGGCCACAGCAGCTTTCATTACGTATGTCCTGTTGAATTCTCGTTAACTCTTATACCGGGACGCTAAATGAGCAATATTTTGTACTGCAGCTGAAAGCAATAATGTTACCAATGAGATAATCATTCATTTCAGTTATATGTTCACACTAAAATACTTGCTGCTGTCCACTAGTGGAGGAAGACCGACCCAGTTTGATAACGATACTGTGAGCATCAATGTTGTTATTCGGTACTATTGTGCCCTGCGTTTCCGCAGCACATATTTTGACTGAGCTCACTTCGGTCTGTTGTTAGGGTAGTAACATACGTGACACGTAATTTGAAGACAATCAAGATTAACTTACAATATCAGCAAATGGCGTATACTCGTATGTCACAACAGTCTGTGAGTAGTAGAGAGAAAGTCTAATGCAAACTTTCAGCATTCAGAACATACGGATAGAATTTCATGTCTACACTTACATTTGAACTCTCGTCGACAATTAATAAGAGATCATCATGTAATTAATGGTCTTATTCTAAACCGGTGATGTTTCAAAAGAAAGAAAATTGCATGCTGAGTGTAACCGAGGTAACTATGTGGCGAGTGGATAGGGCCCAGTATATTCATTTCCTATCTCACTCCCGTTCACAACCGTTTATTTTTTAGAAGATCAGAAGACAGTTATATGCAAGATATTAGATCAAACGCAATCTGTTACAGTCAAAGAAGCATAATTTATATGACTGTTTTCGTTCCTATTTACATAACGCTGTGGTCACGATCTTCCGTAAAGAAACAGTAAATTATTTTTGCAAGGTCAGAGTATCATTTACTTACTATGGTCCACCTTCGTAATTTATATCGTAGAAATTTCTACAGCACATTCTGTGGCGCTTCTTATGTTAAAGATGTTCCAATAGAAGCCGAAGGCTTAGTGCCTCTCTCCAATTATAATACTATGTAAAGAAATATTACAAAATTATGTTGTCTTCTCAATAGGCGTGATTGCTCGAGTAACATGTTTGGAAATTTCCCCCATTGATATGAAAACGTAATAGTACATTTACAAAACGCACTCTGCCTCCCTAAGGCGGTTGCTGTATCATATATGTGTTGCGACGTGAATTGCTTCCCATAGATGATAGAGAAGGCAGAGGTAGCAGACGTGAGGGGAGATGTATTACCTCTGTAAGAGAGAACATATATGTACTGGAATAGTGTTGCCCCACACATGTAGGTTTCTCAACTGAAGTCTACGAGGGAATGGAAATCTTTCGTTACTTCTTTGTTGCCAGATCGCTTCGCCCGTACCCAAGAGGAATAGCTTAGAAATTTTTCTGCTTCGCGTCTGTATGCAAGTAATTATGTTTCACTTTCAGGGATAAGATACAACAGCAGTTTGATCTTATAACATATTTTCAAAACGTTTAAAGTTGACACGTGGGAAATAATATTTATGCTTCCTGCGTACAAGTCCCCGACATTTACTTTTAATTATCTTCTGGATGTGAGAAGTATGTACGGTTGCATTTTTTACAGTTTATTCTTCGACTGGTGGACACGTATGCAGCAAAATGACGCCGTCTTTAAATTAGAAGCAGGAATGAAACAAAGTAAAAGAGAGAGATAGGAAGTGTTGTCAAACCAAAATAAGTCAACCAGAGTCGTTAGCTATGATGACTGCTTCTTTCGCGTCTGTTAATCAATTTCTTCTCAGTGAAATCAGTCGAAGACGCAGATTTAGATGAAATATGCTATTCAACCGGTTTTCAGCAGTAACAGCATCGAAATTGTTTTCGTTATAGCAGTTGGTACTGTAATAGATTAAGAAAACGTCTTCGTTTACTACAGAAAATTTGGAAAAACAAAATATCTAGAACTTCGCCCTCCCACCTCCCCCCGACCAAAATCCTTGAATTGACCCCGACTAAGTATTGAAAGTTTGCGACCGATTTCATTCTCCATATTTATCCAGTGGTCTCTTGTGACCTGAACATGATTGGGACACTGAAATTCAAAGATTATTCCTCGGGAAGAAATGGTATTTCAGTGATTAAGGTAAATCTAGACGCTATGGGCTATTAAGTACTTTGTTCAATCAGCACTAGTTAGTTTTATACTCACATAAAACAGATTAGCAAGTGGATGTCTGCCTTCCGTGCAGTTTCCGTCACCGGGTGAAGAAAAGCGTTTGATATCTCTGTAATACCAGAATCTGTAGACACAGAGGACTACGTCGGCGAACAAGCACGGGAAGAAATTGGGCCACGACTGTGCTGAAAGCTCTCACCTTAAATAATTTAGAAATATCACAGAAAACATGAATGAAGATGGTTGAAGGGGAATTTGAAACCCTCTTTTTCCAATCACGATATTATAGTTTTAATTAAGGCGACAGTTCATTTGGGGGAAGAATCTGTGTATCTGCTCCTCCATCAAGTGAATTTCCCGCCACAACGTGTTACGTAAACAGAAACAAAGCGTAGTACATAGTCGCAATATAACAAAAGCAACACACCACCTGCAAAATTTGGAAATTTGCCGAGTGCTGTTTCCAAACAGCAGGCGTTATTTGAGGGTGCCTGCTTTCTATAAGGCCGAGAAACTACCGAGGCAACACGAAAACTGGTTATTGATGTAATATAAGGGACTATCAAATGCACACGAGACAGATGAAAAAAAAGGAAACTGTTTATTATTTCAGAAGTAGCTGCCATAACTGTTCATATATTTATCCCACTGTGAGACAAGTCGGTCAGTGTCTTCATGGAAAAATGTTTGCGGTTGCCTGCGGAACCATAATTGTACCCAGGCGTGCAACTTTTCGTCCGAAGCAAATCGACGGCCGTCAATGTTTTTCTTCAGGACTCCAAATTCCATAAATATAGAAATCACTTGAGGAGAGATCGGGACTCTGTGGAAGATGGGTAAGGGCTTCCCAGCGGAAGCCCTGAAGAATGATATCCGTGGTCGTTGATTTGCTTCGGACAAAGAAGTACACGCCTGGATATAGTCACGGTTCCGTAGGCAACCGCAAACATTATTCCATGTGGGCATTCACCATCTTATCTCACAGAGGGATAAATATATTAACTACTTATGGGGATTACTTTTGACGTAATAAACAGTTCACTCACTTTTTTCCGTCTGTCTCGTATTCATTTGACTGCCCGGTATATGAATGCGACATTGACGACGTATAAGCGATTATTAACGTCAATTAAATTTTTGTGAAGCATACAACTTTACATTTGAACCGTTCCAGGTAAGGCCAAGGAGGGATCGACAAAGGAAATCATTCGTAACAGGGAAGTTTTAGTTTCTTACTTGAGTCGTCACCTTTTATTGTACATAGCAAAGATTTAAAAAGCATTCTAAGGTGACTTCCAAAATTTAGGATTGTAAACTGAAATATGATATGTATTTCACATCTGGTATTTTTTTTATGGACAAATTCTTACGAACTTGGGACACGTGGTGCCCCAGACATTCTTATAAAATATCGACAGTAATTTTCGAAGCGCAGGAATTTAAGCCTATGAACGATGTATAATTTGACTTCATTTGCAATTTCTGACCAACATATAATTCGAACAAAGGACAAATGCTGTGCGTTGCAACTGTGTGTGCAGTTTTTAACTGTGTGAGTACGTGCGTGCCGAACATGCGGAAGGAAAAAACTGCTAACTGCGGCACTCAAGGAAGGACAACTGAAATGAAATCATAACTTTAACGTGGGATTCAAACAACAACATACCTAAAAACGTTAATTCGCAAAAGCCAGCTGCAGTATTACATATACAACTGCTAAAGATAACTATAGCCTCGACTGAACTAGCTAAAGATGGATGAAGCCCAACATGCATCATGCTAATACTGCATAAAGAGGCTGATTGGCGTATTTTTTGAAATAATTGGTTACGTATATTTTTATGGCACCTCTGCAGAATTGGGTACGGTTGCCATTATATAAATTGTTTATTTCTCTCGGAGATAAAGAAAAAATGCCTTTGGAGGGTGTTTGATGTTTCAGCATGGCAGGCTGTCCACGCAGACTTGCCCCTTTCCTTTTTATGTTTCAGCGCCAATACGCAACCGACTGTGCGCCGCGAACATACACACCGCGATTAAAGAGCAGGCTGCACTTTATGACGCAAGCCCTCGTTTTATCGCCACATCGTCAGCCCAGCAGAAATAGGGTGACGCCTCGCAGGCGGACAACGTGCGACGGAAATGCAAGTCCAAGTGGTGTTCTATGACCGCTCTATGATTCAGTCACAGAGGCTGCTCCGATCGCTCTAAAATTAAGAACAGTGGATAGGGAGATACGGCGAATGATTCCATCCCTTCCGTCGTGAGGACGAGGAATAACGATGTGTGTGGCTACATCTTCAAACGAAGCGTAAATGGTTTTCCGAATGAAACGATTACATGTTCGATACTGTAAAACAATACCCATCTAGAGCTGCCGTTACGGATTTAACGTTTGGATGATGGGTATTACATACATTGTCTTTTTATGTTTTTGATGTTGAGAGACATTTTATATCTAGTAGTTCCCTCATGTCCAAGAGTAAGATGAAAATTTCTCGTCTTGGCATTCATATCAACGAAATAAACTTTCTGAGATGCTGTCCCATGTTATTGCGTCGTTTAACTCATTTCTCAACTTGATCTTAGGAACTATTTTGTTTTACGTTAGTCTTGTTGCGAGTTATTCGTTCTACTCAAGAAAGAGAAATGTGACACCATCAAAATGTTTGTTGCTGTGAGCAGCTGACAGCAAAAGGATGTTTATCCTATTTTGGTGAAAATATATGAGGTGTCTTCGGCTTTCAATAGGTAAGAAATGAACACAAACATGATCGTAGTTGTCTTACAGATGTTCCACATGAAAGACGTCCGAAGACATCATTCACAGATGAAAACAACGAAGTCGTGCACCATATGGCGATGGGCGATAGTAGATTGGAGTTGTATGAAATATTTGGTGTCACAGGCATACCAGAATAAAAAGTACGGTGCATTTTAACTGAAGAATTAACTAAAGAACAGTGATTTGTTATTATTAATAAGATGTCCATCCACTACTTCCCGCCAGAAAAGATACAGCAGTCAAAGAATCTGTGACACTGCATCAAAAGTGTCGAAATGATTTCATATGTCCAAAAGCTTACTACACGTGCTTTCTTGGGATGCAAAAGGTCGGCTTTTACCGATTTCCTAAGAAAGAGTAAAACTGTTACTGGTGAGTATTATGCAAGTGTTGTGGGTAAACTACCAATTCAGTGGCCAAAAATATTGCATTGCAGGCTCCCATTGCCAAAGCGAGAACAGTTTTTTCTTTCCTTCGTTCACTATACGACGGAATTGATTCTATACTACAAAGGTCGAAAATTTCTTTCGTAGCTCGCTTATTTTTGTAGGCACACTTATTTTCCGACGTAGTTTTCTCTTGGTCAGTACACTTTGTCCAACATCTTTCCAGTGGCTAATTTCCTTTAAGTTCGACTCAAGAATTTCTGTAAAATAAGATTCATGGCTGCCATAATTTGTTCATTGTAATCAAACCGTTTTAGCCAGAAAATTCGACAGATGTGGCAACACATAAAAATCAGAGAATACTGGGTAAATTTGAATGACTAGAGCGGATGTTCCAAGAATTCGATCTTAAAATTTCAGTTAACGTTTTGACAAAGCACCTCCGCTTCTACCGAGAAAAGTTCCTTTCTTTCTCTTGCAGTCGAGTTCTCTTCTCACACACCCTATGTGATCAAAAGTATCCGAACACCCCCAAAAACATACGTTTTTCATATTAGGTGAATTGTGCTGCCACCTACTGCCAGGTACTCCATATCAGCGACCTCAGTAGTCATTAGACATTGTGGGAGCAGAACGAGGCGCTCCGCGGAGCTCACGGACTTCGAACGTGGTCAGATGATTGGGTGTCACTTGTGTCACACGCTCGTACGCGAAATTTCCACACTCCTAAACATCCCTAGGTTCACTGTTTTCGATGTGCTGGCGAAGTGGAAACGTTAAGGGACACGTACAGCACAAAAGCTTACAGGCCGGCCTCGTCTGTTGACTGACAAGAGACCGCCGACAGTTGAAGAGGATCGTAATATGTAATAGGCAGACATCCATCTAGACCATCACACAGGAATTCCAAACTGCATCAGGATCCACTGCAAGTACTATGACAGTTAGACGGGACGCGAGAAAATTGGGATTTCATGGTCGAGCGGCTGCTCATCAGCCACACATCACGCCGGTAAACGCCAGATGACGCCTCCCTCGGTGTAAGGAGCGTTAACATAGGACAATTGAACAGTGGAAAAACATTGTGTGGAGTGACGAATCACAGTACACAGCAAAAACGTTGTGTGGAGTGACGAATCACAGTACACAATGTGGCGATCCGATGGCAGGTTGTTGGTATGGCAAATACCCAGTGAACGTTATCTGCCAGCCTGTGTAGTGCCAACAGTAGAATCCGGTGGCGGTGGCTTTCGGTGGAGGGGGCTTGCACCCCTTGTTGTTTAGCGTGGCACTATCACAACACAGGCCTACACTGATGTTCTAAGCATCTTCTTGCTTCCCACTGTTGAAGAGCAATTCGGGGATGGCGATTGCATCTTTCAACACGGTCGAGAACCTGTGCATAATGCACAGCCTGGGGCGGAGTGGTTACGCGACAATAACATCCCTGTAATGGACTGGCCTACACAGAGTCCTGGCTCTGAGCACTATGGGACTTAACATCTGTGGTCATTAGTCCCCTATAACGTAGAACTACTTAAACCTAACTAACCTAAGGACATCACAAACATCCATGCCCGAGGCAGGATTCGAACCTGCGACCGTAGCGGTCACGCCGTTCCAGACTGAAGCGCCTAGAACCGCACGGCCACACCGGCCGGCACACAGAGTCCTGACCTGAATCCTGTAGAACACCTTTGGGACGTTTTGGAACGCCGACTTCGTGTCAGGACCCACCGACCGACATCGATACCTCTCCTCAGTGCAGCACTCCCTGAAGAATTGGCTGCCATTCCCCGAGTAACCTTCGAGCACCTGACTACAGGAGTGGAAGCTGTCATCGAGACTAAGGGTGAGCCAGCACCATATTGAATTCCAGCATTACAGATGGAGGGAGCCACGAACTTGTAAGTCATTTTTAGTCAGATGTCTGGATACTTTTGATCACGTAGCGCATTATTTCAGTTAAATAGCACAGGAGAGTTCAGTAGTAAACGAAGGAGTCGTTTAGTATTGTTGGCTTGAAGATACAGACGGGTATGTTCAGTCGGGAAGAGTTTTCTCCCCTCCACCCCCCCCCCCCCCGCACAATGGCCGCTTCCCTCACCTGCTCACTGTATTTGATAATTGCGTTTGAAGTGAATCTGTTGATTGTAGGTGGCTGTAACGGATGTGTGTGTAGCGTGGTGCCTTGCCAGTATTGTGTTATGATGAGAGAAACGTGCGGGTGAAACATGGTGGGAGCACAAGGCATACTTCTCTCGAACAGCACCAGGAGGACGCCGAGTTCAACGTCTCCATTCTAAAGACGGATAACCATCAACAGTGTCACACACCCTCACTCCATGAGACACTGCGTAGAAGTTTGAAAGTTATTCCAGGACATTGCTGCAAAGTCTGGCAGTCAGGAACTTTCCACCATCACCTCTCCTCACTTTACCGACCAAATACTTGTAGTGAAAATTTTTCCCACAAGCAGGATTCGAACCTCCAATCTCCGAACCGAGCGCCACTGCACATGCGTGCCTTAGCGACCTGGGTTACCGAAGCATGTAAATCATAGTATACAGATTATATATTTTTCGCTATTGCAAGGCAATCCATAAAAAAATAATTTTTCGTACTGGAAAATATCTTCCCCGGATATGAAACATCTCTAGACTGAATTAATAGGCTGAAGTTTTAAGCATTGGAAGAAAAAGTGAGTTCGGTTGTTTTCAAAACGCCATAATAAAATTCGTGTTCCCATTTGCTTTTAGTCAACATTCAGTAAGCGCTGCACTAACTTTGCACAAAGCTTACTCTTAGGCAATTCTTGATGTCAAACCTAGTCTACAGTAACATCTTCTATCTAGAACCCCTGTGACGACAGAAGTTTCATACACTTGTAATGGTTAATAACCCAAAACCCTATTCTTCGCTTCCTCTCTGTTTAGATCTGTGGTTGCAATTCTACAACGTCCTTAATATGGTTTCAACTATTGAAGCTACTGCTGCCTGTCATTTGGAACGGAACACACCCAATACGACTACTTCTAAGAGACGTATAACAAAACAACTTCGGAAATCAAGTTGGCCGGCCGCTTACGGTTTTTTAATAAGCTTTTATTCATATTAAATTTCTATCTGTGACATTTCAATTACTTTTTCTTTACGTTCGTGATGTTTTCCTTCTTAGTGAGCTATAAATCGTTTTATGAAACAAGTGACGAACCGGTAACAACTTCTGGCATATTCTCATGAAATCTTTGATTAATAATGTACCGAAAATACTGCAGATTCCTTACAGCTAAATGCTCAGTAACATATCTGAGCAAGCCTTCCACGTTTGTAGCTGGAGATCGCGCACACTGCAGTGCTAGCTGATCGGAAAGTCATCTCAGATAAGTAATAAAGTTCTGGGCGGTCGAACCGTGTCAGCGACAGGAACAGCAAGGAAACTGCTAGCGGCTTAACCTCCTCACTGTAACGACTGTCATCCTGACTGCACATCTCAGCCATTCCTGTCTCCCGCCACCTCTTTTTCTCCCTCCTTTAGTTCTACTGCCATTACTACATTTTTGTAACACGAATATTAAGAGTGGAAAACGTGCAGATCAGGACACGTAAAAAAGACTTTCTCTTTTACTCGAATAGACGTGAGTTGTTCATAGTGCTTCCTGTCGTTATTTCGGAATAGATATAGGATTGGACTGAAAATTTTCTGCCAAAACTCAGTATTTCGTTCTTAACTTGGAGTGATTCACAGAAGCAAAGACAGCGTCTGACGTACTACAAGGATATATAAACTATCTGATCAAAAGTATCCGGACACCCCTATGAAACGTGGATTTATTACTAGATGTCACGAGAAGCTGGTCGCCCAATATAAAAAGTAGGCGGGAAGTATTGTGTTGTCAGTAGAGAAGCAGTAACAGTAGCAGCAGAAGCAGTAACAGCAGAGCTCACTTACTGGTTATTGGATGTCACATCATTAAAAAAAACTATCACAGATATTTCTACCATTCTAAAGCTGCTTAGTTCTGCTGTTGGTGAGATGACTGTGAAATGGAAACGCGCGGGAACTTCCGTAGCTAAATCGACAACAGGCAGATGTCACGCACTGACGGGTACGGACGGAGGGTGGTTGTAAAAAATCGCGCGAAATTAGAGGAATGAATCATTAGTAAGTTCCAAAGTGCTACTACCAGTAAAGATAGCACAATGACTGTGAGTAGGGAGTTAAAAAGAATGGGGTAGAATGGTGGAGTAGCTCCTCATAAAGCACACTTTTCTGTAGTCAGTGATAAGGTGGTGCCACGTCACACTGGAAAACTAGTGATCTGTTGTGATGAACCACGATGTACCCTGGCGCAATCCTATGGAAGGGCTGGGTTTGGCAGATGCGTGGAGGGCGTTATCTGCAATGGCGTGTAGTGCTGACAGTGAAGTACAGAAAGCGTGTTTTCGTGATTAGGATACGGTCCTCTCATTACGCTTAAGGAAACGGTTAATGTGGAAGGATAAGAACGTATTTTTTTAGCATTGTGAACTGCGTATATTAGACGAACAGTTCGGAGATAATGACTGTTTGTGTAAGCGTGACAGTTCACCTTGTCATAAAGCAGAATGTGTGAAGCAATGGTTTATGAACAATAACATTCCTGAAATGGACTGTCCTTCCCACAGTACCAATGGACCAGTTTTGAAATGAGTTAGAACGTCGGCTTCGCTAGACTAGAGCGTCCAACATCACTACCTTCTCTGGTGTCAGCTCTCGAGGAAGAAGGGGCTGCCATTCCTCCACAGTTAACAGAGGCCAAGCCGTCATCTGAATACATCTCATATTACTCTCCACTACTAGGTGCCCTTTTACTTTTGGTCAGATAGTGAAACAGGACACTTGTTACTCACGGTAAACGTGAACACGAAAATGCGCGCTATCGTTTGGCTATAGGATAAGTGATCAATCACTGGAAGCAGAGCCAGCCCTCAAGCATCTAGGAGTATCTGGACGGACTGATGTGAGAAAGAATGGCTACACGAATGTAGCTATGGGATGATTTACTGAGCTTTCCTGGAAGAATCTTAAGGGTGGGTATCCGACCCAAGAAGGAAACAGCTTATAAAACCTTTATTCGGTCTCTTTTCTCATAATTTTGGTCGGTCTAGAGGCTTACCAATTGAAATAACCAGTTATAAATGCAGATTATTCGGAACATCGTTCACTTTAGTCGAAATAATGCACGAAAGAGACTGAGAATTTTAGGCTCAAAATCGACAGTCTTATTTTGGGTCTCCTACAAAAATTTATTTTGCCCGGCTATTTATCACGGAGGCAATAGATATGAAGTTTGTCTTTCTCGGCGTTATAGATGTTCCTGGAGTTCTCCGGCGTCGTGTCACCTGCACCGTGAGTTGCAGTTCGCTAGAACCTCACATGCAAAAACGGTCTCCATCAACAGAAGTGAGTTGGCGAAAACTCGAATGGCCTTAAATTGTCCTAGTGGTTCCAACCCGTACACGAAACCAAGAATTGCGGTCGCGCTGCTCTCCTAAGGGGTGCCGTCACGTTCAGCGGGGATGCAGCTCCACAACGTCTTTGGGGAAGGCTGCAAATGTCAGCAGTGTCAAAGGTTGTCAACAACCTGTTCCTATTTCTCATCGCTCAGCCAAGTATCGTTTTCGATGCGAAATGTGAGGGAATAAGCCCCCCGGAGAAATTGATGCTCTTTATGACACACCCTGAGCACTGTTAGTGCCGATTCTGAGAGGCGGTGTATCTGAAATATTTTACTCTTCCAGCCACAGAGAAAACCTCGTGATTTCAACGCTAGGTGCAGCGATTCTGACCTCCATCGCAGAGGCGTCAAAAGAAGGGGTAAAATGAGAGTAAGTGGGGCTGTCCCATTGTGAGACACGTCCACAGTGGCGTCTGTCAGAGTTGTGGCGAACTATGGAGCCAGTGGAACACAATTACCTCGCATGAACTTGTGAGCTGTGGCCTTTCTCTCGCACGTGTCGATACGTTGCTGTTTTAAGCGTCGCCGAGCCCTAAGATGACGCTAGAGGGCGCCACGCTTTTGCACCTTTACAGAGGAAGGTTCTCCGCATCTTTGAGCCAAATTTCACACTTGTGCGGCGAAATGGGAGGGAATTACGGGGTTTCGAAAAATGATCCTTTAGTTCTGTTGTGCAACGCAGTTGTGTAGTACAATTTCCAGCATACCGTACTGTCGTTAGCCTTACGATTACTGTTGGCGTCATTACGTAGAATTATACTTCCTTACAGGTCGCGTTCGTGAGACAATGGGGGACGCCGTAGCATTTTGGCTAAAATTTAAACCACTCGCATTTTCCTCTTCTAACAAACGTTATTTGAGTGGCGTTGTTTGGCGAGTACGTATTTCTCGAATTTGGCGAAACTACAGTAATTACACTGAAATATTCTGTAATTTTCTGTTTATGGAGTAATGATTTGAACATCTTTGATTGTAAAAAAAACTGATTAGAATTTTCGGAATGGCAATGGCAAGGAAATCGTTTCTGAAGAAGAGAAATTTGTTAACATCGAGTATAGATTTAAGTGTCAGGAAGTCGTTTCTGAAAGTATTTGTATGGAGTGTAGCCATGTATGGATGTGAAACATGGATGATAACCAGTTTGGACAAGAAGAGAATAGAAGCTTTCGAAATGTGGTGCTACAGAAGAATGCTGAAGATAAGGTGGGTAGATCACGTAACTAATGAGGAGGTATTGAATAGGACTGGGGAGAAGAGAAGTTTGTGGCACAACTTGACTAGAAGAAGGGATCGGTTGGTAGGACATGTTTTGAGGCATCAAGGGATCACAAATTTAGCATTGGAGGGCAGCGTGGAGGGTAAAAATCGTAGAGGGAGATCAAGAGATCAATACACTAAGCAGATTCAGAAGGATGTAGGTAGCAGTAGGTACTGGGAGATGAAGAAGCTTGCACAGGATAGAGTAGCATGGAGAGCTGCATCAAACCAGTCTCAGGACTGAAGATCACAACAACAACAACACAACAGTAATTACACTGAAATATTCTGTAATTTTCTGTTTATGGAGTAATGATTTGAATATCTTTGATTGTAAAAAAAACTGATTAGAATTTTCGGAATGAACATACCATACCATTAATTTTTACATTACTTGCTTACAAATATGTTGCGATGTACTACGCTTTCTTCTTTTGTGTCAACTGGTAATTCAAATTTGTTTCTGTGTGCGAACTTAATAATTTTTGGGATTCCAATTGCTGCAGGCAAACGATGCAAAAAGTTTATGGGTGATTTATGAAAGTTAGGAATGGGTATGTCTGTGACAGTGACATAACTTGTGTTTGCCGTGAATGTAGTCCCAAAATATTCCACACCACACACACACACACACACACACACACACACACACACACACACACACAAAACAGTTCGTTTTCAGTGCTTTTTGTAATAAACGTGTATTTTATGTTAAAATCACGGAAACAAATCAAGGTCCCATACACGACTCCCTGTCTGGCCAGGTTTTACAGAGATCTTAGACTTCTGTGTATGATTACAGGACGCTTGCTTTTATTTTGATCAGTCTGGAAACATGTGGACCACTTCCGTCAGTTTGCGGACATCTGTTTAAGAAAGTACGCATGAAGAGACAAACGTGATGGAACCTTGAGACAAGCTAACATCCATGCTTAAACTGTGTAGACTGCGCACTGTATGTACGACTTGAATTCCTGCGATTTTGATGTACAGTGCGAGTCTGCTACAACGAAGTATAGAAGCAAGTACTGTCTATGACAGCGATGTATATTATTTCTGGAATACAACAGTGAAAAAAACGAGTAAATTTTATTTTCTAGGTACCGTCTTATTCCGAATTCTCGGAAGCACACAGTCAGTTGTGTTTAATCTCCTCACTGTAAATCGTTCCCCAACACAAAGAAACGCCGTATTCTAAATAACCGAAGCGTCACACAATCGCCACTGATGATGAAAATATATTGCATTAACCTGAACTTCGCCGACAAAATTTCGGCTGTTGTTCAGGAATATAATTAAGATTTTCTTACACCAGTTATGTTTATTTCAGTGAAATTATCTTCAGGAAAGTGAAAAAGCCCGTATGTCATCACCACAGCACGAAATGGTGACGTCGTTGTACCGCTATTCTATTTGCATTCAATGAAACCGTACGTGAGGTGCATATCGGCAACCACTTCATCGCTAAACCTGTTAACGTACGACTAACACTGATGGAAAAAAAAAACAAAAAAAACAAAAAAAAACAAGGGGGGAAGAGAGAGAGAGAGAGAGAGAGAGAGAGAGAGAGCGAAACACATGCGAGCGTACTGAATGCAAGCTTGGGGACAAGTAGTAAAGTGGACATTACTGTTGTCAACAGTAGGAATGTAACAAGTTTGTTTCAAACACAAACAGCGCATACTGTCGACATTTGGACTGTTGTGCATATGTTTAGAGTGGAATAAAGCTCCAAAGGTAAATTTAGGAGAAGCAGAGTAACGAAATGCAATTACTCTGTTACAGGCGAACGGGGACTACGGCTCCCTTATACGAAAATACTCAGAAAACATTCCCGACCAAACTCCAAAATTTTGTCGGAAGAGTTCGGTTTCTCACTGTTCGAAATGCGTCTGTAAATGACCAGTGAAATAATTTACTCAGTGAATTTCGTCTCTGCAGCCGAGTGTGTGTTGTTTTGAAGCTTCTCGAAAGACTACGACTGTATGCTCGATTGGAACTAGAAACCGGAAACTTGCCTATAGCTGGCAATTGTTTTACCAACTGGCACGCCTCGCGAACAGCCCTCAAAGACTAACTTCTAGCAGTGTCTCCCTCCTACTTCCCAAATTTCTCAGAAATTGTATCGCAGGAGTACCGCACTTGGAATAAACTGCGGAGAAATGGATAACCCGTAGACTAGGGGATTGTTTCCGGAATGACAGTCTGGAGCGGACTGTGAGCTGTTTCGAAACTTCCTGGCCGATCGAGGCTATCTTCTGCACGGCAATGCTCTAACCGGTTAAGTTACCCTGCCGAGACTCGCGACTGGCTCTCACGGATTTACTTCTCGCAGTACCTGCCTCCTCCCGCGAGGGCGACTCTTGAGTCTCGATCGGGTAGCTCAGTCGGTAAGAGCAAACCCGTGAGAGAAAAGGCACTGGGATCCAGTCTTAATCTGTCAGAAAGTTTCAGTTACAAAAGTTACCGGTAGGGTGTTCCGCTTCCGTTGCGGACTCGACAGTACGTATCTTTTGGCATTTCTGGCCGAGAACGGTGCTGTAACGCCAGGTGGTGAGTAGATGTGAGGGTGTCGAAACATTTAATAAAGGACGTGGCAGCGTGAGGAAGGAGGAACAGCCGAAGCGGGCCAGAAGCTGAGGCACATGCGGGAAGGGGGCCAGCTGAGGAGACGCACCGGGCACGCAGGAGTGCTGGCGCAGGAAGGCGGCGCGCAGCTGTCGCAGCTGGCGCACGCGCTGCGCCTCCTCGGGCGCCTCGATGGCGGAGAAGATGGCGGCGCCCAGCACGAGGAAGAGCGCGTAGCAGGCGGCGAGCGCCAGCAGGCGCACGGCGCTGGCCCCCAGCCCCAGCCCCAGCCGCAAGCGCGGCAGCTGCAGCTGCATGGCGGCCACTGGCGCCGCGCCACCCCGGCTCGGCCGCCGCCGCCGCCGCCTCCGCCGCCGCGCATGCGCCTGCCGGCCGCTCCACGCGGGCCACTCCGCCGGCGTGGCGGGCGCCGCCGCTCCTTCCTATTCGCTCCGCACCTTCCCAATCTATCGACGGATGCTGCGCGGAAAGTCCGTAATAGAGCGCGCAACTGACTATGTATTTTACTCCATAAATTTGGAGCTTTCAGCTCTTTTATTACAACTAACTAAGTATTCTTTCAGAATTATCTTTACACAAGAAACATTGTAGTTATAATACACTGACGGAAAAAAATCGCAACACCGAGAAACAAATAATGCAGAATAATGAAATTTCGAGAGTACATTTGTCAAGCAAAGCACTCCGTCTTCAGGCCACAAGTGGCCCATCGGGACCATCCGACCGCCGTGCCATCCTCAGTTGAGGATGCGGATAGGAAGGGCGTGTGGTCAGCACACCGCACTCCCGGTCGTTACGATGGTTTTCTTTGACCGGAGCCGCTACTATTCGGTCGAGTAGCTCCTCAATTGGCATCAGGAGGCTGAGTGCACCCCGAAACATGGCAACAGCACATGGCGGCTGGATGGTCACCCATCCAAGTGCCGACCACGCCCGACAGCGCTTAACTTCGGTGATCTCACGGGAACTGGTGTAGCCACTGCGGCAAGGCCGTTGCCACATTTGTCAACGTAACATATTTAACTGATTGACATAGCAAGATCACAGGTTAATGTAAGTGCGAGGTGGCCATTGCAGACGTGAAATGCTGGTACATTGATAACTAGTGTAACTGTCAAAATGCTGAATGCAAGCATGCAAACATGCGTGTATCGTGTCATACAGGTACTGCATGTCAGTTGTGGGATGGAGTACCACGCCTGTTCCGGGTACGGTCGGTACAGGGACGGTTAATGTCGGTTGTGGATTACACTGGAGTTGTCATCCAATGGTAACCTGTATGTGCTCAATCGGAGATGGATACAGTGATCGAGTAGGCCAAGGCTGTGGTGTCACCGCCAGACACCACACTTGCTAGGTGGTAGCCTTTAAATCGGCCGCGGTCCGTTAGTATACGTCGGACCCGCGTGTCGCCACTATCAGTGACTGCAGACCGAGCGCCGCCACACGGCAGGTCTAGTCTAGAGAGACTCCCTAGCACTCGCCCCAGTTGTACAGCCGACTTTGCTAGCGATGGTTCACTGCCTACATGCGCTCTCATTTGCAGAGACGATAGCTTAGCATAGCCTTCAGCTGCGTCATTAGCTACGACCTAGCAAGGCGCCATATTCAGCAATTAGAATGAATTCAGAACAGACAATATTGTGAATTATTTACTGTAAAGAGCGACGTTCATCATTAATGGATTAAAGTTAAGTATTAAACTAGTTACGTCCGCTTTCTGAATTCTAATTCCTTGTCATGTTCCAGACCTCACGTCAGTATAGTCCTTCCCTCCTCACGCCAGCCTGCGTGAGCTAAAACGCGTGCATTTCGGCCTCCTCTAGTAACACGGTGTTGGCTCTTCTGCCAACACAACAAAGGCAACATGGCGACACACTGTAGCGCTTTTGGGTTACAACAGCTGTATGTGGGCGAGCGTTATCGTGTTGGAAAAAAAAATGGTTCAAATGGGTCTGAGCACTATGAGACTTAACATCTGTGGTCATCAGTTCCCTACAGCTTAGAACTACTTAAACCTAACTAACCTAAGGGTATCACACACATCCATACCCGAGGCCGGATTCGAACCTGCGACCGTAGCGGTCGCGCGGTTCCAGACTGAAGCGCCTAGAACTGCTCTGTCACAACGGCCGGCCATGTTGCAAAACATCTCTGGGAATGCTGAAAAATGAATAGCAGCGCTAAATGTCTAACATCAGACTGACGTACAAATTTGCAGTCAGCATGCGTGGGATAACCACAAGAGTGCTCCTGCTGTCGTACAAAATTGCACCCCAGACCATAACCACAGGTGTAAGTCCACAGTGGCACGGCCTCAGACAGATTGGTTGCAAGTGCTCACCTAGCCTCCTACTGACGACACACAGCCATCAATGGTGTCGATGCAGAACCCGCTTTGATCAGAAAACGCAATAGACCTCCACTCCACTCCCCAATGAGCTCTCACTTGATACCACTGAAGTCGCGAACTGTGGTGTTGTGGGGTCAGTGGAATGCACGCTAGAAGGTGTCTGTCTGGTTCAGAGCTGTCCTCGAAGTAACCAATATTTCCAAACGCCACTTTCTTCACTCTCAGTAGTGCGATGTGACCATCCGGAGCCCGGACCACCACTGCCAGCAATCATATATAGTGGCTACATTCCTGGTAAGTCTTTCTGCGGTATTGCAAAAGGAGCACGCAGCTTCTCGTAGCAATATTACATGATCTCAGTCGAACTCAGTGAGATGTTGATAATAGTGTCGTCATCGCCTTATTGACATTCTTCAGTAACACCAACTCACTGCATCCAGTCTAAAAGATAACAAATGCTCATGTGCTTATTTAAAGCCAACTTGATTTGAATCCTCAAAATCGCGCCACTAGCGCTACTCTTAGCTTACTTGCGCCAAATTGCAATACGTCATCTTACAGATGTAGAAATACTCAACTACACAACTCCTTCTAGATACTGCGACGTTTATTCATCAGTGTATATTAATTCAATATGTAGAAGACAGAAACAATAGAGGAAAGTGCACTAACTAGACTGCCAGCCTCAGATGGATCCACTGGTGTCTGGGTTCTGTGTTCTTCTGAACTCTAGTGGGACCTAGCCTAAGTAGTATTTTATGACCCCACCACTCTGTAGCATGGTGCACCCTCCTCACTTTTTGCTTATTAGTTCGCCATTACATACTATGACAATAGAAAAAGATTTTATATTCTGCTACATTTTTCGTTCTTCCTCTTAGATATAGGCAGGTAAGCCATTCAGCATCCATGTTTCTTGATAAGCAAAGGTAATTTCCAAGAATGATTGCCTATCGAAGTCGCGGTGTCCAAACGATACATATCGAACGTACTACAGTAAATCGATCATGCGACTCTGGTGGCGGTGGCGGTGTCATCCGAAGACACGAACTCTACAGAGTGGTTGACGAACTCGTGGTCGAATCGTTTTGCTTTCAATGTCTTGTAGGACTGAAACCCGTCTGTAATAACTTTAGTACCAGGCAGTATGAAGTGCTTTATCAGACCCACTAAAGTGACATTGTCTCTGGACAATACTCTCACAATGAAACACTTCAGGGACTCTCATTCTATTCCACCGAATACCCAAATATGATCGATTTCACTTTGAAGGTCGTCCTCTCTGGTTCTTCCTTCTAGCTATATGAGATTCGTCCACTCCCACAACTTTACTCGGTCCACCAATTGGTACACTGTCGTTCGTCACTACCACATAACACACTTCTCTGCAAAATCCGAAATAGTCACACACGGTATTGGCAGATAAGTCAGTTTCCGGTGTTGTTGCTTGCAAGGTGTAGTCTCGAATCCCGCAAGATAGAAGAATTACGCTGGTCTGTATGGATAATTTGGAAGAGTCGAACCACGTATTCTCCCTGATACTCGTTCGGTTTCCCCACTGTCCGCAATGAAACTGTAACGGTATTTCATTATCGAAACTCTTCTTACGAAGTTTTACACACTTAGCACTAACACAGTCTACACAGACCCTCCTTTCCTCGTACGGTAGTACTCCATATTTGCGACAAAAAGTCAAACAATTTTCTACGCTGGATAAGCATGGGATGAGATTTTTCCATGTGAGAGAATCCGCCGAAGAAACGTCAGGAACACCATACATCCCACTCACTATCGATCGAAATCGTATGGCTTTCCCTAGAAACTCACAAATAATTCGCCGAGGTATGTAAGTTAGAGCAACTACAGAAACGACGGAAAACAGATAAAAATTACGATCACAAATAATTTATCGTAACGCCCGCCACCAGAGTCGCATGATCGATTTACTATCGCACGTTCGATATGTATCGTTTGGACCCCGCGACTTTGATAGGCAATCATTCTTGGAAATTACCGCCCGCATCTCGTGGTCGTGCGGTAGCGTTCTCGCTTCCCACGCCCGGGTTCCCGGGTTCGATTCCCGGCGGGGTCAGGGATTTTCTCTGCCTCGTGATGGCCGGGTGTTGTGTGATGTCCTTAGGTTAGTTAGGTTTAAGTAGTTCTAAGTTCTAGGGGACTGATGACCATAGATGTTAAGTCCCATAGTGCTCAGAGCCATTTGAACCATTTGGAAATTACCCAAATTTTGATGTTAATGGTTGTAACTAAACCGCATCATCTAGATATTTGGTGAAGATCTTCACCTGCACGGTCAGTTCGAAGTTTGTCAAGACACCGACTCATTCTTGGGTCGGCCATAAATCGCCTAAAACATGTATTATGTTACACCAGTGTGGCACTGTTTTGCACGCATGTTTCTTGAACTCATAAACAACTGTCTCCATAATCACTCGATGATACTACTTTTCCGAAGTTCTGAAATGATTTATATTATTTCGATCGTGTGAGCTGTATTCCCCGTGGCAGCTGATGCTGTGAGTAATCGTAGGTATTTTATGATTTCGTTTCGGTCATCGTAGTATATGTACACCAGAGGCAAAGTCTTTTATGCCGAATGTTAGTTCCTTCACTCATACTATGTACACCAACTAACACAGGTCTAATAATATACTTGTATTTCCCACTGTTTCAGCCTTTAATTAATCCATTTGGGGTTATGTTTCACCCGCATGCGTTAGTCATACGTAATATTTCAGTAAACATTTTTATCTGTTTTGGAAAATGCTTATCTGGGTGCAAATTTTTTAAAGAATAATAGATTCAGTAAACCTTGTGTTCTTTTAAATTACTTATTCCCAACCTTTACTGCATGCTGAGTTAAAAATATAGGGTGCTTGCCTGACATACGTGGATTTTCCTGCTGACCCCACATAGCTATACAAAAGGGGCCAGATTCGTTGTCAGCAGGTCAGAGGAAGAAACTGCCTTGGCTTAGGCGGAAAATTTATCTCGTACGTAGGGCACAATGAATTATAAAATGAATATTACTTTTAAGGAAAAATCTGAGATAGAATTTCTTTTGGCTGGGCAACCTGTAACATATAGCCATATCAAAGGGTGGAAAGAAGGAAGGAAGATTCAGGTTTAATGTCCTGTTGACAATGAGGACATTGGATGCAGAGGAAATAATGGGGAAGGAAATCGTCCATGCCGGGAGCTATACTGGCATTTGCCTCAAGGAATTTAGGGAAGTAATGGAAATCTTAAATCTGGATGGCCAGATGGCGATTTTAACCTCGACCCCCTGAAAGCTAGTCCAGTGTGTTAACCACTGCGCCACCTCAATTCCTATCCATGTATTGGATGGGTGATTATCATGAGCCATTCTGCAGTGTAGTGATTTTATGGTTTGTTACGGAACTGAAAGGGAGGCACTGAGTGAAACACTTTGCAAACACTCAGTAGTCTCCGCTCGAAAAGTACAGTGTTGTTGGTCGAGACACCTCTCTCCATCAGATCGAGCTCTAGTAACAGTATTACCCATCCTCACTTCATACACAACTGTAAACAGAGATAAGGAACTTGCACAAAGGCTAGTGATTCAGACTTATACACCACGAGCTTCTGGTCATGAAAATTTCCTCCACCGCCAGATTCTGAAATGGATAGTTCTGGAATGCAAGACGCCATCCGACGTGCGTTTCAAAGACCTCAGCTACAGAGCAGAAGAAATTCTTAGAAATAACAAAAATTATAACTGTAACAAATCGGTCACCCAATAATACTACGTAAACAGACAGAATCAGTATTCGACACATTACATCGGTAGATCAAGGAGAATGCACTGTATGGATAACTTAAAACACCATATTTTGAATTAGAGCAAACCTCTGTAAGATACGGATTTCTCAGAAATACGTCGATTGTATAGTTCTGACACACATGTCTAGAACACTATAAACCAGATATCATAGTTGTGAACGAAAACAAAACAAATAACTGAAAAATAACTTTTCACTGATGTAGATGTTCATCTAAACAGAAACATGATATACATACATTGTGAAAAGATAAAAAAAATGCAAAATGTACATTCTAAAATAATATCTGAATTCTCCCAATCAGGTACATGAGCTAGCCAAGCTGGAATGCACAATGGACATGAATGGATCCACGTAATCAGACAAGGTGCTTCCTTACGTGTTACCCGTCAGAGTCGTATCTAGACGTATCAGGGATCCCATATCACTCCAACTGCACAAGCCCCTCACCATTACAGAGCCTCCACCAGCTTGAAAAGTCCCCTACTGACATGCAGGGTCCATGGATTCATCAGGCTGTCTCCATACCTGTACACGTCCATCCCCTCAATAAAATTTGAAACGAGACTCCACCGACCATGCATCATGTTTCTAGTCATCAACAGTCCAATGTGGTCTTGATGGGCCCATGCGAGGCATAAAGATTTGTATCGTGCAGTCATCAAGAGTACACGAGTGGATCTTCGGCTTCAAACGCCCACATCGGTGATGTTTCGTTGAATGGTTCGTCCGCTGACACTTGTTGATGGCCCAGCGTTGAAATTTGCAGTAATTTTGCGCAAGGGTTGCACTTCTGACACATTGAACGATTCCCTTCAGTCGTCGTTGGTCCCGTTCTTGCAGGATCTTTTTACGGCCGCAGTGATGTCGGAGACTTGATGTTTTACCGGATTCCTGATGTTCACAGTACACTCGCGAAATGGACGTACAGGAAAATCCCCACTTCATCGCGCTGTGTCCCATCAATCGTGCACCGACTATAACACCACGTTCAAACTCACTCAAATCTTGATAACCTGCCGGTGTAGCAGCAGTAACCGATCTAACAATTGCGCCAGACGCTTGTTGTCTTATACAGGCGTTGCCGACCGCAGCGCCGTATTCTACCTGTTTACTTATATATGTATCTTAATACGCATGCTTATACTAGTTTCTTTGTCGATTCAGTGTAAAACGTTGCTACACAATGCCACGGTAATATTGATTTCTATACTGGCTTACAATGCCACAGTAATATTGTTTTCTATACTGGCTCAGTCTTGAAAATACTATTGGTCACAGCGTTACTAATGAGCTAATTTTTCCTTTACTGAACCCGCCGTATTGTTTTTATGTGTCTTTTTCGTTAGTACTTCCTCTTTGCGTTTTTTCCATCATGCAGATTTTGTATGTCGAATTTCGTGGATGTATTCATCCCGAATATAAAATTATTTTCACTATAGCGTTGTGAAAATGCAGCTAAAGAATAACACTTATGCTAATAACAGCGAACTACTTAACATGGTAAGACCTGAGTTTGCTTTATCCCTGGGTAGCGACCTGAGCGTCGTCTAGGTCGTAAATCTGTCGCCACTGCGAGGTGATAAATAGAGGCACGCATCTCGGAGCTCTGCGTAAGCCGCCGCGGAAGCCCCTTTGAGCTAATCCCACATCCCTGGCTTTGCCAGTGCATTAAGCCTCTGGCAGCGTAGCGCTATCTGATATTCGAGGCACGAAGTAACGATTCTTCTATATTTTCACATAATATTTTTTCCCGGAGTCATGAAATGTACCTTTGCAACTTACTTCGAGTCTTGTATGCAGCAAACAAAGACAAAGTGCGGCGAGTCTCACGAAGATCAGACAAAGCCTGTCATTGGCGACAAACCTTGGAGGTATTGGGCGACAATTATCGAACTATATGAAATTAAATCTTCTGAACGATATGCGTTAGGACGATCAAACTGCACGGTTGGTTGCGGGGCATGATAGAAATTAGTATGGTTTGGTTTAGCGACGAAGCCCACTTTCATTTGGATGGGTTCGTCAATACGCAAAATTGGCACATTTTGGGGACTGAGGATCCGCATTTCGCGATCGAGAAGTCTGTTCATCCTCAACGGGTGGTGTCCAATGTCCAGTACCGGAATAATAGGTGCGATATTTCTTGATGGCACGGTGACTACCGTACTGTATGTGAAGGTTTGGTAAGATTATTTCATCCCAGTTATCCAAAGTGACCCTGATTTTGACAAGATGTTGTCCTTGCAATTCGGAGCTCTACCCCATCAACTCAGGAGAGTGTTTGATGTCCTGGAGGAGAAGTTTAGGGATCGCGTTTTAGCTCTGGGATACCCAGAGGCCACTGACATGGGCCTCGATTGGCCGCCATATTCTCCGGATCAGAACACATGCGACTCCTTTTTGTGGGGCTACATTAAAGGCAAGGTGTACAGCAACAGCACCGAAACCATTGCTGAGCCATCAGGATCATCGAAAGCATCGATGTTCTGACACTTTAGCGGATCATGCAGAATTTCACTATTCGTATGCGCCACATGATCGTCAATGATGGCAGGCATATCGAACATGTCATAACCTCAAACCAAATATCTGTAGTGATGTTAACATGTCGAATAAATTGTGTGTACGCCGTAATGTCTAAGTAATTTACGTTTTCTTCATATGGTTCAATGATTGTCACCCCATAAATTAAAATAAGCAATATACACAGTTATACATTGACGGGGAAAAATGCGTAACCCTTTGGGACAAGATCATTTTATTGACAAGTAAAGTGGGACGGTTCATCATTGAAGGAGTACACAATAACGAATACCAAGATCATTTTATTGACAAGTAAGGTGTGACACTTCATCATTGTAGGAGTACACGACAACAAATTCAGACAAATAATTGAAATAGGTAAAGGGTGCTCACACCGTCGCATCAATACACAGTGTACCAACCCCCCCTGCCCGCGACCCCTCTGGCGGCAACACTGGCATGCATGTATTCCCGCACGCAAACGATCATAAATGTGCCGACTGGCACCCTGCCATCCTGTGACAGATTGTCCCAATCATCCTGACACTTTTGTTCCAATTCGGCAATGTGTCTTGCAGGCACTGGAGAATGAGTACATTCCCGCTATACCATGTTCCATATGTGCTATATGTGGTCAATTGGCGAGAGATCTGATGACCTTACTGGCCAGGGTAATTTTTATACACCATGTAGAGGACGTCACGTCACAGCAGCTGTACGTCGATATGCAATGTCCTGCTGAAAAAGCACATCACCATTCTGTCGAAGAAATGACATTAGCAAAGAGATACCATCCTGAGCGATGTAGCAGGCACAGCTTACTTTACCCTGCAGGAACACCAAAAGTGACAACGAGTTTCAACTGATGACCCTCCACACCGTGACGTCTAGGATGGGACTCGTGTCTCGTGTGTGAATGCACACTGGAGTTGGCACGTCACCAGGTCTACGCCTTACACATGTATGTCCATCGCTCGTGCACAGACAGAACCTACTCTCATCGGTGAAGACAACAGAGCGCCATTTCACTCTCCAGTCAACTCCTTCACGTCACCTGAGTAGTCTTGCCCGGCGGTGTCTTCACTTAAGTGGGAGCCTGGTCATAGGCACTCTGGATCTTAATGCTGCCGCTAGTAAACGGTTCTCAGTGGTCCCCGAAGACAAAGCAGGTGCAACACGTGCCTGGATTTCGTCCCTGAATGATGTTCGTTCGGCCACCGCTGCTCGAACATTACATCGTCCACGACGTGGGTCTGTACAATGCAGAAGTCCAGAAACTGGTAAGTAGGTGTGAGGATAACTAACAGACCGCTGTCGGAAGCAGCGCCACATCACTAATACACTGTGTCCGGCAAGTACAGCAACCCGTCGGTACGTACATCCAGCCTCTCGCGGACCCACAGTGTGACTCGGTTCAAATGACTGAAATTGTTCAGCAGGAGTCATTGCTCGTCAGTGGTACATTTTGTACCATAGCATGAATATTGCAAACATCGTTCACATCTAAACTCAGCACAGTTACAGCACGCAGAGCTATAAAACGCAGGGCATACAAACAGGCCCCCTGAGAAGCATCTGATCGGTGATTACCGTGACAAAGGAATCACAAACACTACAACTACTCAGTATGCACATATCAGACCCTGATGCCATTGAATATAGTCCATGAGGGTGTTGCATATTTTTCTTGCAGTATAAAACTCTTAAACTGTTATATGTACTACTAAATAACACTATAATGTTTTATTTTAAATAAAGAACGTAGCTACTAATTTTTATACTATTCTGAACATGCAATGATCTAAAGCATTAACATAAACCAGTGGAGAAATGCTCCTATCATAGCGCAAAAACTGCGAATATGTTCCCGTTTATTTAAAAGACTCTGACTGAAAAGTGGCTTACCAGCAGCCTGATGCCTCATTCTATCTTCTTCAGCAACTTTAAAAATGTTGCCAAACATTTTGGCATGCGACCATATTCGCACTTTTTTTAACATGCATTTCACCACAAACTCCCACAAGCTCCCGTAACTAGCATCCACTAGCCCATCGCTGTAAATCCCTCATACCCATCCACTCACAACTGCTCTCTCTCACTGACTCATTCATCCCAACTCATTGTCATTATCTCTTTGTATGCCCCTGGCATTGTCTCCTATGTCCCAGTGACAGCCCACTTCGTTCTGTCCTACTACTACAGTCTTCTCTCACTGTCATTGTCTCCCCCTCACTCTCTCTTACTGTTAATATCTCATTCCTTCCTTCCTGCTGCCGCAATCTGTTTTTACCGCCACTACCTCTCTCTTCCCTGTTGTCATTGTCATATACTCTATCTCTCATTATCACTGGCTCTCAACAACTACCATTCTCTTTTTCTCTTTATTCCTTCCCGCTCCCCACACGCTGGCACTGTCTCCTTGACACTTTTGCTAGCATTGTGCACTCACTGTCAGCTACATTCCACTGCCAATATGTACCTCTCGTTCTCTCACACCATCGTTTCCTTTGCTCTTTCTACACTGAAGAGTCAAAGAAACTGGTACACCCGCCTAATATCGTGTAGGGCCCAGCGAGCACGCAGAAGTGTCGCAACACGACGTGGTATGGACTCGACTAATGTCTGAAGTAGTGCTGCAGATCTGTCCATAAACCCGTAAGAGCACGTGGGAGTGGAGATCTCTTCTGAACAGAACGTTGAGAGGCGTCCCATAGATGCTCAATAATGTTCATGTCTTTGGTTTTGGTGGCCAACGGAAGTGTTTAAATTCAGAAGAGTGTTCCTGGAGCCACTCTGTAGCTATTCTGGTCGCATTCTCCTACTGAAATTGCCCAAGTCCGTCAGAATGCACAATCGACATGAGTGGATGCAGGTGATCAGACAGGATGCTTGCGTACGTGTCACCCGTCAGAGTCGTATCTAGACGTACCAGGAGTCCCATATCACTCCAACTTCACACGCCTCACACCATTACAGAGTCTCCATCAGCTTGAAAAGTCCCCTACTGACATGCAGGGTCCATGGATTCATTCTCCATACCCGTACACGTCCATCCGCTCGATAATATTTGAAACGAGATTCCTTCGGTCAGGCATCATGTTTCTAGTCACCAACAGTCCAATGTCGTTGTTGACGGGCCCAGTCGAGGCATAAAGATTTGTGTCGTGCAGTCATCAAGAGTACACGAGTGGGTCTTCGGCTCCAAAAGCCCATATCGATGATGTTTCGTTGTTGATGGCCCAGCATTGAAATCTGCAGCAATTTGTGGAAGGGTTGCACTTCTGTCACACTGAACGATTCTCCTCAGTCGTCGTTGGTCCCTTTATTGCAGGATCTTTTTCCGTACGCGTCGATGTTGGAGATTTGATGTTCTAACAGATTCCTGATATTCACGGTATACTCGTGAAATGAACGTGCGGGAAAATCCCCACTTCATCGCTACCTCGGAGATGCTGTGTCCCATCACTCGTCATAGATGGCACTGTAATAGTCACAAACGTGTAAGTACGTGGTATCACGTAACATTCCGCCATTGCGGACGGTATTTGCTTTGTGATACATTACCCATGTTAAAATGGACCGTTTAGCAATTGCGGAAAAGGTCAATATCGTGTTGATGTATGGCTATTGTGATCAAAATTCCCAACGGGCGTGTGCTATGTATGCTGCTCGGTATCTTGGACGACATCGTCCAATGTCCGGACCGTTCGCCAGATAGTTACGTTATTTAAGGGAACAGGAAGTGTTCAGCCGCATGTGAAACGTCAAGCACGACCTGCAACAAATGATGATGCCCAAGTAGGTGTTTTAGCTGCTGTCGAAGCTACTCCGCACATCAGTAGTAGGCAAATTGCCCGAGAATCGGGCGGGTACCAGGTTGACATTCATTGGGAGAGTGCTTAGAAAATGTAGTCCATCAACAAAGGAGGTGGCTTACAAAACACTCGTTCGACCTATACTTGAGTATTGCTCATCAGTGTGGGATCCGTACCAGATCGGGTTGACGGAGGAGATAGAGAAGATCCAAAGAAGAGCAGCGCGTTTCGTCACAGGGTTATTTGGTAACCGTGATAGCGTTACGGAGATGTTTAATAAACTCAAGTGGCAGACTCTGCAAGAGAGGCGCTCTGCATCGCGGTGTAGCTTGCTCGCCAGTTTTCGAGAGGGTGCGTTTCTGGATGAGGTATCGAATATATTGCTTCCCCCTACTTATACCTCCCGAGGAGATCACGAATGTAAAATTAGAGAGATTAGAGCGCGCACGGAGGCTTTCAGACAGTCGTTCTTCCCGCGAACCATACGCGACTGGAACAGGAAAGGGAGGTAATGACAGTGGCACGTAAAGTGCCCTCCGCCACACACCGTTGGGTGGCTTGCGGAGTATAAATGTAGATGTAGATGTAGATGAATCTTACAAAGTCGGTGTTGAGAATGATACATCAACATCGATTGCACCCGTACCATATTTCTGTGCACCAGGAATTGCATGGCGACGACTTTAAACGTCGTTTACTGTTCTGCCACTGGGCACAAGAGAAATTACGGGAGAATGACAGATTTTTTTACACGCGTTCTATTTAGCGACGAAGCGTCATTCGCCAACAGCGGTAACGTAAACCGGCATAATATGCACTATTGGGCAACGGAAAATCCACTATGGCTACGACAAGTGGAACATCAACGACCTTGGCGGGTTAGTGAACGGTGCGGCATTATGGGAGGATGGATAATTGGTCCTCATTTTATCGATGGCAATCTAAATGGTGCAATGTCTGCTGATTTCCTACGTAATGTTCTACCGATGTTACTACAAGATGTTTCTCTGCATGACAGAATGGCGACGTACTTCCAACATGATGGATGTCCGGCACATAGCGGTGCGGTTGAAGCGGTATTGAATAGCATATTTCATGACAGGTGGAATGGCCGTCGAAACACCATACCATGGCCCGCACGTTCACCGGATCTGACGTCCCCGGATTTCTATCTGTGGGGAAAGCTGAAGGATATTTGCTATCGTGATCCACCGGCAACGCCTGACATGCGTCAGCGCATTGCCACTGCATGTGCGAACATTACGGAAGGCGAACTACTCGCTGTTGAGAGGATTGTCGTTACACGTATTGCCAAATGCATTAAGGTTAACGGACATGATTTTGAGCATTTATTGCATTAATGTGGTATTTACAGGTAATCACGCTTTAACAGCATGCGTTCTCAGAAATGATAAGTTCACAAAAGTACATGTATCACATTGGAACAACCGAAATAAAATGTTCAAACGTACCTACGTTCTGTATTTTAATTTAAAAAACCTACCTGTTACCAACTGTTCGTCTAAAATTGTGAGCCGTGTGTTTGTGACTATTACAGCGCCATCTATCACAAAGCGAAAAAAGTGGTCCAACTAAAATATTCATATTTCTTTACGTACTACACGAATATGTAATAAAAATTGGGGGTTCCTATTTAAAAAAAACGCAGTTGATATCCGTTTGACGTCTGGTAGCGCCATCTAGCAGGCCAACCGTAGCGCCATCTGGTTCCCCCCTTCAAGCCAGACAAGTTTCGTTCTTTGTAGTTTTTTCTTTTGACGCTTATTTCGTGAGATATTTGATCCGGTCACGATCAATGGACGACCCTGTATAGTTAAATGCCCTTTTTTGGGGTTTTTGAGGAACCGCCAATGAACTAATGGTGCCTCCGTGAGTCACATCAAGCTCACCATAGACAACCGATTTGCTCCATTTACCTGAACAGGAGGAAGTGTGTAATTTTCGTACTATAACACTACACTGTAGGATAGTGACACTAAGACGATGCCTCTGTTGGGTATATAAACGGACCCTAGCTCAAGGTCTATCCAAAACATTTAACCCTACTTTCTTATCACCAATATAACCCGAGGTATGAGCATCGGAAAATCCCGTGTTTTCAGTGAGTGATGAAAGACGCACGAGTGTGAGTCCATTGTGAGAGAGAATCAAGTTGATGGCCGCCAACGCGGCCCACAGTGTGCGGGAGAGTTACGGAATGTGACAAGCAGCCAGAAGCCTTCACTACGGCTCAACGAAGGAGGATCCACTTGACGCTACCACCGTAGGCAGCGCATGCACTGCTGTTTCGAAGACTTCATCCAGAATTACAGGCTAATTCAGCTCGTATCGCCTGGGCTGCATGGATTAGATGGACAGTAATTGCAGAAGTCAACATGACTGTCTGTCTTTTTCTGCGCCACATAAGGAAAGGGACCATCGCTATCTTATGCAATGACCTCTGTAACATCGAAGAACATTCTACTAACTGATCTCAACGATGTAGCGCTGGCCCAGTATTGAATTTTCAATAGCTACCATGTTTGCTGGAAGAAACATAATTCATAAAGATATTTGAAACAGTGATTTATTATCTGCGACAGTCATTTTAAATTACTGACTCTTCCGATTACAAACTTGGAACCTCTGTATCTCGCAAACGGTTAGAGATATAAAGAAATGTTCCAAGGCTGTTCGAGATTCGGCTCATAGAAATACACTCCTGGAAATTGAAATAAGAACACCGTGAATTCATTGTCCCAGGAAGGGGAAACTTTATTGACACATTCCTGGGGTCAGATACATCACATGATCACACTGACAGAACCACAGGCACATAGACACAGGCAACAGAGCATGCACAATGTCGGCAATAGTACAGTGTATATCCACCTTTCGCAGCAATGCAGGCTGCTATTCTCCCATGGAGACGATCGTAGAGATGCTGGATGTAGTCCTGTGGAACGGCTTGCCATGCCATTTCCACCTGGCGCCTCAGTTGGACCAGCGTTCGTGCTGGACGTGCAGACCGCGTGAGACGACGCTTCATCCAGTCCCAAACATGCTCAATGGGGGACGGATCCGGAGATCTTGCTGGCCAGGGTAGTTGACTTACACCTTCTAGAGCACGTTGGGTGGCACGGGATACATGCGGACGTGCATTGTCCTGTTGGAACAGCAAGTTCCCTTGCCGGTCTAGGAATGGTAGAACGATGGGTTCGATGACGGTTTGGATGTACCGTGCACTATTCAGTGTCCCCTCGACGATCACCAGTGGTGTACGGCCAGTGTAGGAGATCGCTCCCCACACCATGATGCCGGGTGTTGGCCCTGTGTGCCTCGGTCGTATGCAGTCCTGATTGTGGCGCTCACCTGCACGGCGCCAAACACGCATACGACCATCATTGGCACCAAGGCAGAAGCGACTCTCATCGCTGAAGACGACACGTCTCAATTCGTCCCTCCATTCACGCCTGTCGCGACATCACTGGAGGCGGGCTGCACGATGTCGGGGCGTGAGCGGAAGACGGCCTAACGGTGTGCGGGACCGTAGCCCAGCTTCATGGAGACGGTTGCGAATGGTCCTCGCCGATACCCCAGGAGCAACAGTGTCCCTAATTTGCTGGGAAGTGGCGGTGCGGTCCCCTACGGCACTGCGTAGGATCCTACGGTCTTGGCGTGCATCCGTGCGTCGCTGCGGTCCGGTCCCAGGTCGACGGGCACGTGCACCTTCCGCCGACCACTGGCGACAACATCGATGTACTGTGGAGACCTCACGCCCCACGTGTTGAGCAATTCGGCGGTACGTCCACCCGGCCTCCCGCATGCCCACTATACGCCCTCGCTCAAAGTCCGTCAACTGCACATACGGTTCACGTCCACGCTGTCGCGGCATGCTACCAGTGTTAAAGACTGCGATGGAGCTCCGTATGCCACGGCAAACTGGCTGACACTGACGGCGGCGGTGCACAAATGCTGCGCAGCTAGCGCCATTCGACGGCCAACACCGCGGTTCCTGGTGTGTCCGCTGTGCCGTGCGTGTGATCATTGCTTGTACAGCCCTCTCGCAGTGTCCGGAGCAAGTATGGTGGGTCTGACACACCGGTGTCAATGTGTTCTTTTTTCCATTTCCAGGAGTGTATATCTAAAAAATTTCAGCCATATCTGTGCATAGACGTCCTCGAAATTCAGCTGGAAACGATAGCATATCAGGTAGGAAGCTGTCTGGTATCATCTCGTCGAAATCAGTGTTGTGAAGACGTCGTATACGTGAACTGCCTGACATCGTGGAACTGTCATCAGTGTAACAGATAACGATAGACTGATCTACCTCAAGTACCTCTTGCTAGATCGATATTTTCACTGTTGTGGCTCAGTACTGGAACAGAAATTACTAACTTCTTTCGTTAATATTTCACTACTAAAGTTAGTAATATACTTTTATTTTCCACTTCAATCGTGTATATGTGAGCTCGGCTTCTTCCATGAACTTGAGAGTCAACTTTAAGGCTTATTGGGAAAAACATTATGTTCAGAGCTCAGGTTAGTGTAATGTAGTGACATGAATGTAGTAAGTTTTGCTTTGCGTGTTTCATCAGCTACACTCAAATGTGATGAAGAGTGAGAGAGGCTGGACGGTGTGAAAATGGAGGCAGTTGTGGCCCGGCCTGTAGCAGGGGGAAACAGTTTTTGAACAGTTTTTATGACTCCAGTGTAAAGAAGAGAGGGAGTGCCACTTGACATAGACCGCGCTTCTCTACCGTCAGTAACAGTAGCTTTCACCGTGCACACCTTATGATAATGAATGTGATACAACACCGTAACTAAACACGAAGTCTTGTAGCAGAAAATTTGTGGCGGCCTGAAGGTAAAGGCAGTTTTTGTGACAATTAGCACTTTATGCATATTAGGTTGTCATTTAAAAGCCCCAAGTGCTAGCAAGCGCTACAAAACCGAAGATTTCCAGGCCACAGGACACTGCTTTTATTTTGTGATATTTTTAGGGGAATAATTAAGCAAGGCTCCTTTCTTCCATTATGAGAAGGTGTAATAGTACCTTTAATGATCTCAATATACATAAACAGTTTATCGGATAGAGTCACAAGCTCTCTTTGATTGTTAACTGACGATGCCACTGGGTGCAATAAAGTGTTGTTACTGGATGATTCCAAGAAAATTCACAACACCTTTACTATTTATGTGTTGATTATTTGCGGACTGAATGGTTACTCTTTTCAAATGTGGATAAATGGAATACAAGGCCACAAACAAGAGAAACATCGTGAACTATCGATTTATTAGATTATTGGTACACTTGTGACGCCTACGACATCTTTCAAATACCTACATACGAAGAAATTGAACGAAGATGTGAAATCATGCTTACCAAGCGCTCTACCTAATACTCCACAAGTCCCATCTTCCCTCCATCTTTATGTTAACCAGTTACCCTTCCACTGCGAACAGTGCACCTCAAGAGAAACTATTCCAAAACAAAGAAAAGTAATTACCGGTCGATCCATCCACAGCTTACGTCCCCAAGACTTCTACCAAGGCATCTAAGATCGTCCTATCCAATTAACTGACACATTAGACAACCATGGACTAACCCTGGAAAATAAACTAACTTCGAACCTGTATGTATTATCTTAGATCGATGGCGTTAATGGCACGAGTTAGCGGTCCCTAAGACTAAGGTGACAATGGCAATATCTTGTACATAAGCAGTTGCTGCGTTGAAACTACTATACCAGGCTGCAAAGCACAGTATTACACCTTATCGTTAGAGTAGCACATCTACTTTTATTTTGTTGTGGATGTAAATGGGATAGCAAGCAAGGAGCCCCCTGAAATGAGTGAAGACCTAGAGGTCCATTGTGAAGGTTTGTCAAAAACTTGGCTTACTGTCTACACGTGAATAATTTGTCATTAAATATGTAAGTAACAGAAATGAAACAAAATTCAGGGGATGTGTTTCACTGTGGGAGTACAATTAATGTATGACTACATTTTATTATTAATTATATATATTCATATAATTGTATAACTGTATTTTTAATGTTATTAATATCGGATGTGCGTCAAGCTGCACACAGTAGTCCTGTAAATGAAGTTACTAATTAATTGAATAAAATATTAGATTTTCAATCGTATATCTGTCTTTATTGAAATCAGATTCATTCTTCATTTTGATGCATTAAATTAATATAGATGCTGAAAACCATTCTGTTCTATAATACAAATGGGTTAACAGAATTCATTAGTGCTTAATAAATGATTTTGATATCGATATAGGTATTAAAAATGTTGTGGTGACATGATTATGATTCCGATGGCATTCTGTATATAAGATTTCTGTAGTGTTTAATTTCTGTAAAAATTAAATGGTTTGTGAAAATGTCAGAAACTGACTTGTTGGCGTTTACTGTCTCTATAGGTGAAAGGAGAGCTAATGCTCATTTAAACTTTAAACTTTTTTTCTGAAAAACCTCCAATTTGTATTATTCTGTAAAAATCAGTATAAAAAAGCCTTGAGTAACAGAAATCATGTTTAGCAGCTCCGAATGACATCTCTGCTCCTATGGTCCCACTTTCAGGTGGAGGGAATTTGTAGTTACAATGTCGTATTACATTCACTCCTTATCGAATCTGAACGAACTGCAGAGTATAATTAAACAGAGTAAATTCTCTAGTTTATTTTTGGTACTCAGGAAAAATTATGTACATTTACTTTCATCCAATGTATCATATTCCACATGTGTAAACTGGATATTTTTCAAAGAGTAGTAGTTTTCGATAGTCGATATGTTATGCCACAGAGATTCTGAATGCAAGCACTATGATCTTTGGTTGCTGGTAACACTGTCATTGCACTTAGTAACTTAAAAGCAGCTACTGAACGAATGGAAATGGCTTGCAGAGCACAGAGACAGAGATACAGAGAAGGATGAATTGTGAATTATGACTCTGTAAAAATTAATTGTGCAAGTGAAGATTTTTTGAGGTAGGGTGTTACTGCATCTCTTTCTTGCGCTTAATTATGATGTGTGTGAATAATGTAATGTTTTATGGAATCTCTCTTTATTGGTTTGGGTTAGTTTGATTAATTGTTTGGACGACAATTAGTAAGGTTTTGTATTCACATTGCATGCATTTCAAGGTATTAGATTTTACCACTCCTTTACCATTTTCAGTAATTAATCTTGGCAGAGAAATATTTGTTATAAAAGATAATAATTTTGTAAAGATGGTTGTTATAGTCTGACAATCAGTTTCAGTTTTTGCAATAGAGTTCTTTAAAGGTCAATTTTCCTTCAGTCATTTAGCAAGTCCAAAGACCACCACTATCTTCTATCTTCTCACGAAATAGTTTAGTATTTTCTTTTTATGTGTGTTGCCGAATTGCACTTTTCGGAACACAGTGGCTAAAAGTGAGACACAATCTCTTTATGATAGTTGTACGTCATTGCATTGCACTTGCGAAAGGCTTTTCTTTTATTTAACTTGCTAGCTGCTGCTACCTATTTTATGTTCATCACTTCGAGCAGCACCAAGTTTCCATCACCACAGGTAAGCCATTTGAAATATGTTAGGGTCAGTTTCACATTACAGGTATGTTGCAATTAGATCACTCAGTTATCTTTTTATCATAATGTATTAACAGGCCAGTATCAGTAAAGTTCAGTTTAGATTTAATTTATCATGCAGACAATTTTATTTCTACAGTGCAATGTTACATTTGCGTGTGCATTGTTCTATGTTTATAAGTTTGTCACTCAGACTGCGTATGTAATTCCGCAGAGCGCCTTTGGAGATACATTTTAGTGATCTATTCTTTTAAAACTGAATTAGTAATTTAACGTAGCTTTTTCATTTTGTTAACTTTGTGTGTTGGAATTGCAAGTCACATATTGTGTCGTCACACATTGTAACACTGCTAACTGTGGCGCACAACAGAGTTCTATAGGATAGGTTATTTAGTTTACAGTTTGGGTTTTCTAATTGCTTTGTTTATTAAAAATAGAATTATACGGCTTTAGTTGGCCGACCATTTTTTATCTAATAGCGTTTCTGTAATTACACCACCTGTATTGTCCAGCATTACAACACAGACACACACAAGTATAAAGAATAGCAGTTCAGTTTACTGCAGTTTCCAGTTCACGAGGAAAACACATTAGAAAAGTTACACTTGGCGAACCCTTTTCCTAGGATGCGAGGTTTTTGGAACTTTTGGTAATATGGCGGTCAAATGAAGGTACCGTCTAGATTGTGAAGCTACAACGTCCACACGCTGCTTTACTCGTTAATATTAATCCACGAATTTTGTACATTTTTCTGTGTGGATTGTCATTTTTAGATCACAATTTGTGTTATTTTGAGAGAAGTTGTTGTTTTAGTTGCGTGGCATTTTCGCGGTTTTGCTGAAAAGTAATAGTGAGGACTGAAGTCATTGCAGTCAGATTTTACGAGGTTCTATTTGATATATACAGGAAATTTGATTGGTTATTCGTTACCTGGCACAATTTATTTTTTAGTAGACAGAATGTGATTGAAAATTTTTTGGTTGCAGTTCAGTTTTGTGTCGAATCAGTATTATAACTACCAACAGAGTCAGTCGTCCTGTAAGAGAAATGAGGGAAGTTCAAAATGAGAATTCTGCACCAGGAGAAATTAATTTTGTCGAGCATTTATGACATTAGTAATGTGATCGACAGTTCCGAAAACATCACAGACGTGCAGGTTCGAAATTAATCCTTTATCGAATTAAAGTACTGAATAGGACATTGTGATTGAAAGCTTAAGCTTCGAGGGAAAATCTGTGGGAGATGACACACTACAACAAGTGACACTTCGTAACAAATGTAGACAGCAACGGTAGGTCCCGGTTTTGCGTCATCCTCTTTTGTGCAAAATGTATACACGTCGCCTTTGTTGGTGCTAACGTTGAATCTAACAACGTGATTATCGTAGAATTGTTGGTATCTATGCAGAGGTCATATGAGAAGGAAAAGTAGGAAATTAAAGGTCACAGAATAAGGTAAAAGGTTCAGGAAGAAAATACTGAGAAACCGGAAAGGTAACTAGGAAGGTCACAGAAAGACTTGAAAACACATATTAAGGAAGAATACGCTAGGACACACGAACAGATAAGGAAAAGGAGAGAGCATGCTAAGCCATAAAAAGATACGGAATTACAGATACAGAATCTGTAAGGTCACATTAGGAAAGACAACAGTGAGGAATCCCAGCCTATAATGAAACGTTTTGAGATCACATCTCGTAATAATGATATAGAAGAGAGTCAACAGAACGAAACACATTCGAAAACAAATGGAAGAGTGGATCAGACGATTTCAAATATTGACACAAATGAACTTCAGGTCAAAGAACAATTGTTAGCGAAAACGGATAGCGTAGAGCCGAAAGCTGTAATCACGCAAGTTGCTATTCATGAAACACGTGACCAAACCGTGCGTTGAAATTAATATCAGAAACAGAGAAAGAACAACTGGATATCATTTCTAAGAAAGATGAAGAACTTTCTGTAAAAGTTACAAATTTGTCAATAAGACAGAGAAGCATTCAGGTGACGTTTCACCGCTTCACTTTTCGCAAGCAGTAAAATGCCAAATTTTGAAACAATTTGCGGGTGGTCAGAAAAAAGGTAAACATCAGAAACGAGAAATAAATATGATACGTCATCAGCTCAAAGAAATCGAAAGAAAACGTAATAGAGGTAGTGATGTTAATGATTTTGGCTACCCTCATGGAAACAACATAAGTGAACGTAGAAACTTAGGGTACGTAAGTGGACACACTCAGAAACAAAATTTCTCTCGCAGGCAACTTAGTGGACGCCCGACGCTGCGCAGCGAACGTTCCAATAAATTGAAGAGTGACAATTTGAACTGCAAGCGTTTATTGAAAGTTAGAAGGTTTAAAATGTTTCCAATGACGTGCATAAGGCCCCAAGCTGTTGCAGTACTGTTTTTATCTTTAGTTTTCGGTTCTGTTTCCCACTATTCTACTACCCTTTGCATCTGTCAAAAACAAATCTTCAGCTTTTAGGTTAGAGGGTCTCGGGAAAGTGCAAAAAGAGCTTCAGTTCCAAAGGCTGCAGGACAAACGCAGGAAGGGGGCAGACATAGAAACAATCAATATTGTAGCTGTAAACCGTCGTAGCTGTGTTGGAAAAGAACCAGACCTCCAAGCGCTAATTGAAAGCATTGAAGCTCAAATCTTTATAGGTACGGAAAGTTGGGTAAAGCCGGTAATAAGTTCAGTCGAAATTTTGCAAAGGTCGTAACTATGTTCAGATAGGATATATTAAATACAGTTGATGATGGAGGGTTTACTACAGTCAGAATTAATTTACCGTGTAGTGAAATCGAAGTAGATAGATTCTGTGAGTTATTATGGGTAGAGGTAATACTTAACAACCTGAATAAACTAACAATTGGCCCATTTTAGCTACCTCTCGACTCAGATAATACGGCTGCTGAACAGTTCAAAGAAAACTTGAGTCTCATTTCAAATAGGTACCGCACCCATACAGTTATAGTTGGTGCTGACTTCAATCCACCCACGACATGTTGGCGCTAATTCGTGTTTAAAATCAGAAGTAGTCATAAAATGTCTTTCGAAATTGTTCTGAAAGCGTTCTCAGAAAATTATTTTGAACAATTAATTCAGGGGTCCATTTGAAATGTAAATCGTTGTGAAAACATACTTGACCTCTTAGCAACAGATAATCGTGAGCAAATAGGGAGCATCATGACACATACAGGGATTAGTGAGCACCAGGTTGTTGTAGCGAGACTAAATACCGTAACATCCAAACCCACCAAAAATAATCGTAAAATTACATCTATTTAGCAATATAAGAAAGCCTCCGCCCGAACAGGCCATGATGGCCCAACGGTACCGATCGGTCGCCGTGTCATTCTCAGCCTACTGACGTCACTGGATGCGGAGATGGAGGGGCATGTGGTCAGCACACCGCTCTCCCGGCCGTATGTCAGTTTACGAGACCGGAGCCGCTACTTCTCAATCAAGTGTCTCCTCAGTGTGCTGACGGGAACCGGTGTTACCACTGCGGCAAAGGCGATGTCTGTTTAACAATATAGAAGATAAAAATTCGATTGAGGCCTTCCTAAGAGAGTCTCCATTCCTTCAAATCAGATTATGTAAGCGTAGACCAGACGTGGTTTAATTGAAAGAAATAGTATCGGCGTCTATTGAGAGACGTATACCAAATAAATTAATAAGAGATGGTACTGATCACCCACGGTACGCTAAACAGGTCAGAACACTGTTGCAGAAGCAACGAAAAAGGCACACCAAATTTAAAAGAACGCAAAACCTTCAACATTGGTGAAATTTTACAGAAGCTCGAAATGTAGCGCGAACTTTAATGCGAGATAATTTTAATACTTTCCACAACGAAACAATCTCGAAATCTGGCAGAAAATCCAACGAGATTCTAGTCGTGTGTAAAGTACACCAGTGGAAAGACACAATCAGTACATTCACTGCGCGATAACAATGGTGATATTATTGATGACAGTGCCACCCAAGCAGAGTACTAAATACGGTTTTCCGGAGTTCCTTCACCAAAGAAGACAAAGTACATATTTCAGAATTCGAACCAAGAACTACCAGCATGAGTAACTTAGAAACAGATATCCTCCGGTCTTGATTGTATACCAGTCAGGATCCTCTCAGAGTTTGCTGATACAATAATTCCATATTTAGCAATTATATACAACCTATCGTTCGTTGAAAGATCCGAACCTAAAGACAGGATAGTTGCGCAAGTCACACCACTACCAACGAAACGACGTAGGAATAGTTCGCTAAATTACAGACCCATATCGCTAATTTCAATTTGCAGTAGGGTTACATATGCTGTGTTCGAACATAATGGGTTGTCTCGTATAAAGCGATATATTGACAAATAGCCAACATGGATTCAGAAATTATCATTCTTGAGAAACACAACTAACTCTTTATTCTCACGAAGTAATAATTGATATTGACAAGGGATGTCGCATTGATTCAATATTTTTAGATTTCAAGAAGGCTTTTGATACCATACCTCATAAGCGACTTCTAATCAGATTGCATGCCTATGGCTATTGTCTCATTTGTGCCACTGGATTCGTGATTTCCTGTCAGAAAGGTCACAGTTAGTAGTAATTGACGGAAAGTCATCGAGTAAAACTGAAGTAATATCTGGCGTTCACCAAGGAAGCGTTATAGGCCCTGTGCTGTTCCTGCTCTACATAAACGATTTAGGAGACAATGTGAGGAGCGTTCTAAGATTGTTTGCAGCTGATGCTGTCGTTTATCGTCTTCTAACGTCATCGGATGATCAAAAGAAACTTCTTAACGATTTATACAAGATATCTGTAGGGTGCAAAAAGTGGCAATTGACTTTAAATACTGAAAACTGTGAAGTCAACCACATGAGTACCAAAAGGAACCCCATAAAATTCAATTACACGATAAATCACACAAATCTAAAGGTTGTAAATTTAACTAAATACTGAGGGATTACAATTACGAATAACTTAAGTTGAAACGATCACGTAGATAATGTTGTGGGCGAATTAAACCAAAGACTACGATTTATTGGCTGAACTATGAGAAAATCCAACAGGTCTACTAAAGAGATTACCTAAACCACGTTTTTACATCCTCTTCTGGAATATTGCTGTGCAGTGTGGGATCCACATCAGATAGGATCGACGGAGGACACCGAAAAAGTTCAATGAAGGGTATGTACTACTGCGAAATAGGGGATAGAGAGCCACGGATATGATACATGAACTGGGGTGGCAATCATTAAATCAAAGGTGTGTTTCGTTGCGGCAGTATCTCCTCATGACATTTCAATCACAAACTTTCTCCTCAGAGTGTGAAAATTTATTTGTTGGCACCCTCCTACATAGGAAGGAATGATCACCTTAATAAGATAAGAGAAATCAGAGCTCGCACAGAGGGAATTAAATGTTCGTTAGTTCCCGCACACTGGAACGGTAGAAATAGCTTGAAGGTAGTTCGATGAACCCTCTGCCAGGCACTTAACTGTGGATTGCGGAGTAGACATGTAGATGTATACACACATCAAAAAAAGCTCGGCATCACCCCAGAACTCCTGATGCCAGACGTTGACTGTGGATATCGTATCACAGACACAGTCCCTTTGATTGTTCAGAGATGTCACTAAATCCGCCCAAACATGTAAACAACCATGCACGAGCAGCGCCTATGAGACAGAGGGGGTCAGACAGCCGATCAGTTCTATTCATTCCAACACGAGGGAGGCACTCGGCTCGTGTTATCTGTAGTTCAGCCATGCCTAGGAAGGGCTCTCAACAAGGGAAGTGTCCAGGCGTACCGGAGTGAACCAAACTGATGTTGTTTGGACGAGGAGGTGATACAGAGAGACAGGAACTGTCGATGACATGCCTCGCTCAGGCCGCCCAAGGGCTACTACTGCAGTGGATGACCGCTGCGTACGGATTATGGTTCGGAGGAACGCTGACAGCAACGTCACCATGCAGCCACAGGACGTCGTGTTACGACTCAAACTGTGCGCAATAGGCTGCATGACATGCAACTTCACTCCCGACGTCCATTGCGACGTCCATCTTTGCATCCACGACACCAAGCAGCACCGTATAAATGGGCCCAACAACATGCCAAATGGACAGCTCAGGATTGGCATCACGTTGTCTTCACCGATGAATGTCGCATGTGCCTTTAACCAGACAATCGTCGGAGACGTGTTTGGAGGCAACCCAGTCAGGCTGAACGCCTTAGACACACTGTCCAGCGAGTGCAGCACTGTATTGGCTTAAGGAGAGCACAGTTTGTTGAAGGTTCTGGTTCTTTATCGGGGGATTCACTAAGAGTTTCTGTATGTTAGCATTCAGATGCCTACGCCGCAGGAAAGTATCTAAAGTGGATCGTGAAGTTTGATGTCACGTTCGTTGAATTGATTAACTGCATTACCAGCCGCTGCTGGTTTACAGTAAGCGGTGCTCAATATATGAGGAGGACGTCAATTGGCTTAGGTCAGCTCACCACAGTGAGCTTGATCCAGATGGGTATGCTAAAGTCTTTGATCAATACCGATTATGAAACGTATATTTTGTAATCATGTATACCCGAGAATAACCGAATACCTTACCTATTATTCTACAAGAATTACTTCGAATATACACGTGAGACAATGGCCACGACTATATAGCAAGAGGAGAACCGCACCGGAAATGACCGCGGAGAAGCCCTCGGACGTTGGCGCGCCAGGTACATATAGTCTGCGGCCGCGAGCTCGCCTCCAGTTCACCACCGGCAATGGAGGGTGAAGCTTTGACAATGCCAGCCACTCGTGCTGGCGAAACGTCAGAAAAATCATTAGATGAACGTCGGCCGAAGAACCCGAGACAGAAGCCAATAGGCAGTTTGTCAACAAGTGGCCACGAAAGCCTTAACAATTTTGTATTACGCCTCTACGGGGAGGAGATTTGCAGATTGTACCGACGCCTTGACCAACGACGGAAGAAGAAAGCGCGACTGATGTCCTCTCTCGCCTTTCTGTCACGGTGCCGAGATGAATGTGCTACACCGAAGTTCTTGAGATGCAAGCGCCTATTCACCACCGCCCAAGCACATCGTATCTACGACAGAATGGAACGAGCTTTTCTTCGTGAGCGAATACATACAACACGGAGAGACTTGGCAAGAACGGATCAGGAACTTCTGGACATTTTCTATCAACTAAGTAGCAGAATGCATCGAGACGACTGGGACAAGATCGACAGCATCACTCACAGGAGCATGCAGAACGAACTCGAGCGCTGCACCGAGCGGCAAAAGAAAAAGTTTGAAAGATGCCGGAAGCAGACCGACAAGGCGATTCCCGACATGTCACACACAGTGGTCAACCTCACTGAACGACAATTGACCGAAGAGGAAGTGTCAGTCCTTCAAAAAGGAGGGAATTTCGCTATCATCCCGAGAACTATACCTATGGAGGACATCATTGCCAACACCGAAGCAGCCATTCGGACCCTTCCTTGTGAAAGGGCAGAGGAAATACGCACTGAAACAGCCAGGATACTGCGCCGAGCAAAACCGCCAGCTTGCAACCTGAAGAAAGAAGAGGTACAAGCCATTAAGAATCTCAACGCCGACAAGAGTATATTGGTACTGCCTGCCGATAAGGGGAATGCGACCGTCGTAATGAAGACCGAAGATTATGAGCAAAAGATCCGAGACCTATTAGATCCGACGACGTACCGAAAACTAAGCGCAGATCCGACGCAGCGTATCACTCGGAATACGAATCGATTAATCAAGGCGTCTTCTCTGCCGGCGGACATACAGAGAAACCTGCGCAACACAGAAGCCCTACCACCTCGGCTGTATGGATTACCCAAGATCCATAAGAACAACGTTCCACTGAGACCGATCGTTAGCGCTCCTGGCTCACCAACGTATAAACTGGCGAAACACTTGGCCTCTCTGCTCCAGCCACACGTGGGAAAGACCGACACATACATTAAGGACTCAGGACATTTCATTGAGAAGCTGAAGAAACTGAAACTTGCGCCAAACGACATCCTGGTCAGTTTTGATGTTGTTTCGTTATTTACGAAAGTGCCACTCAGCGACGCTCTGGAGCACATCGGTTCCATGTTCCCGCAAGACATCAAAAAGCTCTTCCATGCATGTCTCACCACGAGCTATTTCACGTGGAATGGCGATTTCTACGAACAGCTGGAAGGCGTCGCCATGGGTAGTCCTCTCAGTCCAGTGGTGGCCAACTTCTTCATGGAACAATTCGAAGCACAGGCACTGGACTCGGCGACTTGCAAACCTAAGGTGTGGTACAGGTACGTCGATGATACTTTCGTGGTGTGGAGCCATGGTGAAAAACAGCTCGGTGAATTCCTGAGACACTTGAACAGCCTCCATGCCAACATAACATTTACCATGGAGGTAGAAAAGGACAGAAAACTGCCATTTCTAGATGTGCTGGTCACAAGGGACGGCGAAAACCTGGGACACAGCGTGTATCGAAAACCGACACACACGGACCGATACCTGCACAAACTGTCAAACCACCACCCGAGCCAGAAAAGAGGCATGATTAGTACGCTCGTAACGAGAGCAGGACGAATATGTGAGCCTCAACACCTCAAACGGGAAATGCAACACCTGGAAACTGTTCTGAGGAGCAATGGGTACTCCACAAATTACATTAGAAGTGTAACAGAGCTAAACACTCGGCGAAGTAAGGAACCAGAAAAAGAAATGTCGGGTACGGCCTTTCTGCCATACATTCCCAGAGTGACGGACAGAATCGGCCGTATATTGCGCAAACACGGCGTAAAGACGATTTTCAAACCGACAAGGAAGATCAAAGAGTGTCTTAGATCGGCGAAGGAGAAAAGAGACCCACTTGCAATGTCGGGAATATACCGTATACCTTGCACATGCGGAAAAGTTTATGTCGGAATGACTGGACGATCCATTAACACCAGGATCAAAGAGCATAAGCGACATTGCAGGTTGGGGCAGGTGGAGAAATCGGCCGTGGCAGAGCACGCACTGAATGAGACCGACCACGTAATAAAATTCGCCGACACGGAAGTTCTGGCTGTAGAGAACCACTATCACACGCGCTTGTTCAGAGAAGCTGTAGAAATCCAAAACACGCGAACAGTTTGAACAAGAAAGAGGAAAGCCTTAAGGTAAACGGATCCTGGCTTCCCGTACTGCAGCGAACGACCGTCGCAGGTAGCAAGAGGAGAACCGCACCGGAAATGACCGCGGAGAAGCCCTCGGACGTTGGCGCGCCAGGTACATATAGTCTGCGGCCGCGAGCTCGCCTCCAGTTCACCACCGGCAATGGAGGGTGAAGCTTTGACAATGCCAGCCACTCGTGCTGGCGAAACGTCAGAAAAATCATTAGATGAACGTCGGCCGAAGAACCCGAGACAGAAGCCAATAGGCAGTTTGTCAACAAGTGGCCACGAAAGCCTTAACAATTTTGTAAATGGTAAATTACTTAAAGCCCTGTTTTATACTTCCTGTGAATAAAAATATTTTCAACTTTTATCAGTATTGTCGTCTTGCTCAAGGTCAGTCGTCTTGCAGCGAGGTGAGATTTTAGCATTAGTTTTAAAAATTGGAATAACAACTTTGATTTTATTGAAATAGAAATTAGAACAATAAGATACAATACATAAAAGGCCATACTTCCGAAATTAATTTATGAAAAATGGTTAACCGTTAATGTCATCAATTTGCTGCATTCTCCTTTCCATTGTCTACAATTTCATGCGCACCAGCTCATGAATCCCAGTTCGTCTGGAAGGAAAGGGAAGGAGGCACACGTTACTATTCTTATACACTGAAGAGCCAGATAAACTGGTACACCTGCCTAACATCCTGCAGGGCCCCCGCGAACACGCGTAAGTGCCGCAACACGACATGGCATGGACTCGACTAATGTCTGAAGTAGTGCTGAAGGGAGCTGACACCACGAAACCTGCAGGACTATCCATAAATCCGTAAGAGTACGAGGGGGTGGAGATCTCTTCTGAAGAGCAGGTTGCAAGGCATTCCATATATGCTCAATAATGTTCATGTCTGGAGAGTCTGGCGGCCAGCGGAAGTATTTAAACACAGAAGAGTGTTCCTGGAGCCACTCTGTAGCAATCATGGACGTCTGGGGTGTCGCATTGTCCTGCTGGAATTGCCCAAGTCCGTCCGAATGCACAATGGACATGAATGGATGCAGGTGATCAGACAGGATGCTTACGTACGTGTCACCTACCAGAGTCGTATCTAGACGTTACAGGGGTCCCATATCACTCCAACTGCACACGCCCCACACCGTTACAGAGCCTCCACCAGCTTGAACAATCCCCTGATGACATGCAGTCCATGGATTCATGAGGTTGCCTCCATACCTGTATACGTCATCCGATCCATACAATTTGAAACGAGACTCGTCCTACCAAGCAACATGTTTCCAGTCATCAACAGTCCAATGTCGGTGTTGACGGGCCCAGGCGAGACGTAAATCTTTGTGTGGTGCAGTCATCAAGGGTACACGAGTGGGCCTGCGGCTCCGAAAGCTCATATTGATGACATTTCGTTGAATTGTTCGGACGCTGACACTTGTTGATGGCGCAGCATTGAAATCAGAAGCAATTTGCGGAAGGGTTGCACTTCTGCCGCGATGAAAGACTCTCTTCAGTCGTCGTTGGTCCCGTTCTTGCAAGATCTTTCTCCACCCGCAGCGATGTCGGAGATTTAATGTTTTACCGTATTCCTGATATTCACGATACACTCGTGAAATGGTCGTACGGGATATTCCCCACTTCATCGCTACCTCGGAGACGCTGTGTCCCATCGCTCTGCGCCGACGATAATACCACGTTCAAACTCACTTAACTCTTGACAACCTGCCATTGTACCAGCAGTAACCGATCTAACAACTGCGCAGGACACTTGTTGTCTTATATAAGCATTGCCGAGCTCAGGGCGGTATTGTGCCTGTTTATATATGTCTGTATCTGAATACGCATGCCTGTACCAGTTTCTCTGGCGCTTCAGTGTAGTTTGCGATCAAATTTGAACGTGTGTAAACGCAGGAAATGTTAGTCGCAGTGTAAAGATATCGTAACTGGAACGTTGCTAGAGGTGAAGAATGTTGACTCAACCACGGCATGATAACGAACAGATTATTTTAGTTTCTTAATGCTAGTAATGTTTTTAATTCGAGATATCCGTACTCGTTGCTAATAGTGGTGATTCCATCGTTCGGTGTTGGGTTACAGTTCATGGGTGGATATTGTAAGAAGGAACGGAACGGCAAGCGTATTATGTTTTCATTTTGGTACATCTATCCACTTGGTGGCCTTCTATTTAATCTTCCGCCATAAACTTTTTCTTAACTGATAAAATTTTTCAAATTATCTCGAGCCCTCGTTAATATACGTCATTAGCTGCAGACGGAAAAATTTAAACGCAAAGTGTGTCTCCGCACATCGGTGAATCCATTTATATTACGAGACTACGTATCTGTGTATGAACGTATGCAACCGAACTGGGTATGCATGTTACTTATTATACGGAAAGAACCATTGTGGTTGTAAGAACTATTTACCCCTCAAAGGGGTGGAGGTGGGAGTGAAAAAGAAAGTTGCTGAAATGGTTCAAATGGCTCTGAGCACTATGGGACTCAACTGCTGTGGTCATAAGTCCCCTAGAACTTTGAACTACTTAAACCTAACTAACCTAAGGACAGCACACAACAGCCAGCCATCACGAGGCAGAGAAAATCCCTGACCCCGCCGGGAATCGAACCCGGGATCCCGGGCGTGGGAAGCGAGAACGCTACCGCACGACCACGAGATGCGGGCAAAGTTGCTGACGACGTACAAATACTCAGGTTACATTGATCCAGTATCTGAGCATGAGAGCACTTACTGACTAGCAGCCAACTTTACACACAACATCAGACCTATTACTTCTTTACACATTTTGCAGACCACTGAATGCACTTGTAAACATGTCATTTTACGAGACATAGTTCAGGAGATATGACGTTATAAACACTGAGGTGCGTGAAGAACTGCTGCATTATGTAAGACGTTGTAGTTTATTCTTCTCAACTATTTAATCTATTCACAATACATTTTGCATACAGTATCCACTTATACCACTCGATATACCTGCAAAATTATATGACTGTATGACACATATTTCAGGAGAGATGACGTCATGAACAATGAGCTGCGCGAAAACGAAACTCTAGACGAAATTCGTTAGAGACACAAGTTAACAAGTGAAATATATCTAAAAATACGCGTGAGATATGTTAAATATATGAGACACGTGCGTATGTGGGCAAAACCACGGATAGGAAGCACCTCTTAAACCCCTTGATCGATTTCAATCAAACTTGACACCTATATTAATTACTGTCTTGAAAGAAATCCTCTGGGGTAGTAAGCAGAAACTTTTTATTGATGTTAGGGGGGGGGGGGGCGAGGCTGATGACATTATGAGGGAATGAATGGAGGAAGGGAAGATGAGGAGATGGTCAGAGAAAGGGCAGCAGGAAATGAATAGGGGAAGGGAAGATTAGGAGATGGACAGAGAGAGGGGGAGAATGATATGGACAGAGAGGGGGGAAGGAGGTTATTGACAGAGAGTGGGGACAGAGGAAATAAATGGATGTAGGATAGAGGAGGAGATGGATAGAGAGAGGGTGAGGAGGAAATGCATGGAGGAAGGGAGGAGGAGGAGATGGACAGAGTGAGGGGAGGAGGATATGGACAGAGAGAGGGGGAGGAGGAAATGAATGAATGAAGGAAAGAGGAGGAGATTGGCAGAGAAAGGGCAGCAGGAAATGAATGGGGGAAGGGAAGAGGAGGAGATGGACAGAGAGAGGGGGAGGATGATATGGACAGAGAAAGGGGAAGCAGGATACTGACAGTGAGTGGGGACAGAGGAAATGAATGGAGGTGGAGGAGGAGATGGACAGAGAGAGGGGGAGGAGGAAATGGATAAAATGGCTCTGAGCACTATGTGACTTAACTTCGGAGGTCATCAGTCCCCCTAGAACTTAGACCTACTTAAGCCTAACTAACCTAAGGACACCACACCTATCCATGCCCGAGGCAGGATTCGAACCTGCGATTGTAGCGATCGCGCGGTTCCAGACTGAGGCGCCTAGAACCGCTCGGCCACTCCGCACTGCGAGGAGGAAATGAATGTAGGAAGGGAAGAGCAGGAGATGGACAAGGAGAAGGGGAGGAGGATATGGACAGAGAGAGGGGGAGAGGGTAGGAGGAAATGAAAGGAGGAAGGGAAGAGGAGGAGATGGACAGAGAAAGGGGAGGAAGAAATGAACGTAGCAAGGGGAGGAGATGGACAGAAAGAGGGGGAGGAGGATATGGACAGAGAGATAGGGAGAGGGTAGGAGGAAATGAAAGGAGGAAGGGAAGGGGAGGAGATGGACAGAGAGAGGGGGAGGAGGATATGGACAGAGAGACAGGTAGAGGGTAGGAGGAAATGAATGGAGGAAGGGAAGAGGAGGAGATGGACAGAGAGAGGGGGAGGAGGATATGGACAGAGAGAGAGGCAGAGGTTAGGAGGAAATGAAAGGAGGAAGGGAAGAGGAGAAGATGTACAGAGAGAGGGGAGGAAGGAATGAATGGAGGAAGGGAAGAGTAGGAGATGGACTGAGAGATGGGGAGGAGAAAGTGAGTGGAGGAAGGGAAGATGAGGAGAGGGACAGAGGGGGGGGGGGTGAAGAAGGGGATGGACTAATAGGACCATGGAATAAATGAATGCCCAGGCAATGCCGGATTATCAGCGATTGGTGTCACAAAACAAAGAAGACGAAAGATACAACAAATATATACTTGTTCACTTTCAATGTAATCTCCAATTACCGCAATACGTTTTTGGGAACTCACAGAAAGCTGCTGGAATCTCCCACCGAAATCTAGCTTTAAAATCTATCGAAGCTTTTGTATCAAAAGTCATCTCCAATGCATCAAGATGTGGGGGCATAACGACTGTCTATCCAACTCTGGATTGCACTGATGATAATCTACAAAAAGGATGGACCTCGGTAATGAAACATTGACATTTCTAGTAGTCAGTGTCTGTTTCCTTTCTCTGTTCGTCAATTTGTGATTCACGGCATTGCTAAGTCCCCCACCCCTACCACATATTAATATCAGGTAGTCACTGATTTTGCGCTGCTGTGCTGGGTTGTTCAGGAGCGAAGCTAACTTTTATCACTGAGGCACCTCAAACAAGCGCCGGCCGGAGTGGCCGCGCGGTTCTAGGCGCAGGTTAGAAACCTGCCTTGGGCATGGACGTGTGTGATGTCCTTAGGTTAGTTAGGTTTAAGTAGTTCTAAGTTCTAGGGGACCGATGACCTCAGAAGTTAAGTCCTATAGTGCTCAGAGCCATTTGAACCAAATAAGCGTACCTCTCCATAGCGGCATTTCATCTCTAATGGCTTCGATGTCTAATTGTCATTAAATCCCAATATTTTTATTCATCTTTTCATCATATGGCCATCAGGTATATGTATAACAGATTGTAGTTGAATTTGGTGTATGTGGCTGGCATGAAATGCTGCACAGCAATCAGTAGTTGTTTCCTTCATATGGTGAAATGCTACACACCTTCCTTTTGAGAAATTTGAATCTATATGAAGATTATTGTTATGGTCTTTAGTCCAAATACTGGTTTGATGCATCTCTCCACGCTGGACTAACATGTGCAAGCCTTTTCACCTCTGCGAATTGCCGCAACACCCATTTGAAAGTACAATTATAGGCAAGACTTGGTCGCTCTTGCTAACTTTTACGCTTCACACTTCCCACCGTTATAGAATACTATTATTTGTTATCTCAGAATGAATCCTACTTAAGTGTAGTTGTGCCCTAAATTTATTCTCTTTCCACTTACTTCCAGTATTTCGTATTAGTTATCCACACTACCAATCTAATTTAATGCATTCTTTTGTAACACCACGTCTCAAAATCTTCCATTGTGTCCGTATCTGTCACTGGTTATTGTCCACGTTAACCTTCCGTACAACGCTTCACTCCAACAGAATACTTGAAAAGACCTACATTTATCGAAGATCTTAAAATATATCCATTTTTCAGAAACAGTTTTGAGTTAACGAGCATTTCGCTCTCATTTAAGTATATGGCCGAAAGAGTCAGCCTTTAGGAATAGTGAAACAAACCCTTTCTTTCAGGACCGGGTGCCCCAAAGAGCGTAGATTCGCCACGAGATAAATTCACAGGAGTCTGTTGTGCTGTAGTGTGCGAGTGAGACAGACGAGAACCTACGTCATACGGAAACCCCGTAGAAGTCATTTGCGGCCAGAGAGACGTAGCAGTGTTAAATATGGCGGACCTAAGATCGGCCATAACATGAAACATTTATGGAAACTATTTAATTCTGTAGTAATTCAGAGAATGGAGACACAGTAATTTTAATTTGCTATCCTCGATAAATTTTCATGGTCATCTCAATAAAACTTGAATATTGATCATATCTATAATAGTTTACGATTGACTGTTAAAGTGAAACTAACGAGTTTTGTAACAGAGAGCTGAATGCTGAAATCTGAACGTTTTTGTCGATCTTAACGATCGACATTTCATATAGAAGGGCAACATTAAAATGAGTAATGTTGTAAATATCAACTCTGTAACTTTATTTGTTTAAAAGATATAGTAAATTTAAATTATCAGTATTTTCAGTTAGGCATCAGATCATCTTTTCTTCCACACGAAACATACTGAACGATGACAGCATGACACCTTATTGAATCATTAGGTAATAGAATATTTGTTGTAAAATTTAGTGCATAATAGTTACTTTTGTTCTTTATTAATTTATCAGAAAGCACATTGGTGAAAGGAGACTGGCCATGTCATTCAAAGCGAAGAAGGAAATTGTGTTGGTTTCATGTAAAAGAATTTAACGATTGTTATGTAATGGATATTGGTTCAAATGGCTCTGAGCACTATGGGACTTAACATCTATGGTCATCAGTCCCCTAGAACTTAGAACTACTTAAACCTAACTAACCTAAGGACATCACACAACACCCAGTCATCACGATAATGGATATTATTGTTCCTTTATTTAGAACGTGAAATTGGTCAACCTTTGATTATTTAAATGCGTTAAAATGTAAAGTAATGTAGAATAAGCTGTAGCCAATCAGATGGATGGCTTCAGGAAAGGGAACTGCCCTAGTCAGTTGAGCGAGGATATTCGGCGCGAGGAAACGCGGCCGGGGACGGGCAGAGAGACAGTGCTGTTGCAGACGCGAAAGTGGACAGTTCGGCTGGAGACACCAAAGGGTACACTTCGGATTGAGACGCGAAAGCAGACAGTCGGTCTTTAGGCAGCTAGGAAGTGAAACGACTTAGAAAATTTCGCGTTGTGTGGGATCGCGGGACTTAGTCACTGAGCGGTGAGCAACCGCGCGCCTGGTGTGAACTCAAACTTTTCGTGTAAATATCGAGGTGGAGTTTGGACTTGTGTTTCGCGATAATATTGTGAATGATCGAACTGTGTCAAATGGATATGCGATCAAGTGTAATAGTTATTCTAAATAAGACCACTTTCGCTATTAGTGTTCTTTCTGAATAAACATTATTCTAACCAAATCGTAACTGTGTGGCCTACATCATTTATGGGTCGTTAATTTAGTTCCCGATATTATTATCACAGTTATTATATGTTATATTAACTTTATATTACGCAAACTTGCAATCAGCCAGACGATTTAACCAAGGGTCATAAGTGTCTAATTTAGGGCTTGTAATGCGACACGTGCGGTTCAACCCCTAGACGAGTTTGAGCCAAGACATTTCGATGAAGAGGAGCCGCATGTGAGCCCGGAAATGTTTGGGACGTTAGCTCGCACAGTGTTCATTTTGTATCTTCTCTACTTCGGCCCACGTGTTATTTTGCTTCCCAAACAGTGAAATTCATAAAACAAACTGAAGAGAGTATTTTTATTTCAACCGGCCGCGGCCATAACTCATATTTCTCGTGATGAATTACAAAATTTTGAAATACATTTTTCGTGGCTATTTCATTTCTTAATATCGAGACATCGGTCATCCTGTTATAAATTTGATTCTTCCTTCAGTGGGATACCTGAAAACTAAGGTCTACTCAGATCGACCTGGAAATACCGAGCAATGAGTGGAAGTCATGGAATATTTTATTTATTATTAATTTATTGTTGTATTTCACTTTAGGAATCGTTATCTTGTGTCTAACTATGACTCCGAGTTATAAAATACTTCATACTGTGGTGTTGGTAAGCGTCCTCATGTCTACAGATATTTTATTATTGAAAGAAATCAGACGTACTGCATGTTAATTTTTCCCTGTTAATACACTCCTGGAAATGGAAAAAAGAACACATTGACACCGGTGTGTCAGACCCACCATACTTGCTCCGGACACTGCGAGAGGGCTGTACAAGCAATGATCACACGCACGGCACAGCGGACACACCAGGAACCGCGGTGTTGGCCGTCGAATGGCGCTAGCTGCGCAGCATTTGTGCACCGCCGCCGTCAGTGTCAGCCAGTTTGCCGTGGCATACGGAGCTCCATCGCAGTCTTTAACACTGGTAGCATGCCGCAACAGCGTGGACGTGAACCGTATGTGCAGTTGACGGACTTTGAGCGAGGGCGTATAGTGGGCATGCGGGAGGCCGGGTGGACGTACCGCCGAATTGCTCAACACGTGGGGCGTGAGGTTTCCACAGTACATCGATGTTGTCGCCAGTGGTCGGCGGAAGGTGCACGTGCCCGTCGACCTGGGACCGGACCGCAGCGACGCACGGATGCACGCCAAGACCGTAGGATCCTACGCAGTGCCGTAGGGGACCGCACCGCCACTTCCCAGCAAATTAGGGACACTGTTGCTCCTGGGGTATCGGCGAGGACCATTCGCAACCGTCTCCATGAAGCTGGGCTACGGTCCCGCACACCGTTAGGCCGTCTTCTGCTCACGCCCCAAATTCGTGCAGCCCGCCTCCAGTGGTGTCGCGACAGGCGTGAATGGAGGGACGAATGGAGACGTGTCGTCTTCAGCGATGAGAGTCGCTTCTGCCTTGGTGCCAATGATGGTCGTATGCGTGTTTGGCGCCGTGCAGGTGAGCGCCACAATCAGGACTGCATACGACCGAGGCACACAGGGCCAACACCCGGCATCATGGTGTGGGGAGCGATCTCCTACACTGGCCGTACACCACTGGTGATCGTCGAGGGGACACTGAATAGTGCACGGTACATCCAAACCGTCACCGAACCCATCGTTCTACCATTCCTAGTCCGGCAAGGGAACGTGCTGTTCCAACAGGACAATGCACGTCCGCATGTATCCCGTGCCACCCAACGTGCTCTAGAAGGTGTAAGTCAACTACCCTGGCCAGCAAGATCTCCGGATCTGTCCCCCATTGAGCATGTTTGGGACTGGATGAAGCGTCGTCTCACGCGGTCTGCACGTCCAGCACGAACGCTGGTCCAACTGAGGCGCCAGGTGGAAATGGCATGGCAAGCCGTTCCACAGGACTACATCTAGCATCTCTACGATCGTCTCCATGGGAGAATAGCAGCCTGCATTGCTGCGAAAGGTGGATATACACTGTACTAGTGCCGACATTGTGCGTGCTCTGTTGCCTGTGTCTATGTGCCTGTGGTTCTGTCAGTGTGATCACGTGATGTATCTCACCCCAGGAATGTGTCAATAAAGTTTCCCCTTCCTGGGACAATGAATTCACGGTGTTCTTATTTCAATTTCCAGGAGTGTATATTACTCCAGAGGTTTTATATCTCTCGCGTCAACACTGATAAAATCACGGTGCAAACGGCGTAATCGCGTAATAAAATCGATCAAAGTAGCCATAAGCATACTGTCGCGAGACTTGCTAACTAAAACTGACTGACAATGTACAGCGCTTCTTCCAAGGTGATGGAAGCCAACACACGTACTGTAAGATGGCGACACTTTCGCCCCACTACCAGTAACAATGTGCTTCTGACTAAGAACTGCAGCAGAATGGGGGACAGACGCTGGTTCTAACATTCTGCGTGGTGTCTGTTTGTTCTATATCGTGTCTCCCTACCACTTTCGCGCAACGACGCTCTGAGCGTGTTTTTTAGGGAATTGACTAGTTTGAACCTGGGACCTGTTGCTGGTAAGATGACGCCAGACCACACATGACATGTAGAGTTCAGAAGAGTTCAGTGAGACGAGTGATGATATAACCAAATATTTAATGATTTCAGCGTCAGCTCCACTGCACTCCCTGTAAAAGAATCTTAATACTAACTAAATTTAGTGGAAGGGGTTCACGGCTTTCCTATTTTTAGTTAGCTGGTAAAATAATGTCGAAAAAGCAGTTAAGTTAACCATTGGAAATTTTATTCTACTCACAAAACATTGTTTATAAATTGCACTATTGATAAAAGGAAATGTTTTAATACAGGATGGTAAAAACCAACTGCGTTCAACAAAAATGTGAACGAATATTCCCTGAATGGGTTTCCTAGTTCTACAATGGATCGAAGGATGACCTTATCCATATCACATCTATAATCTAGGTTTAAATTAAGTTTCACAAAAGAAAAAACTATCAAACTGATCTACAGTGACCCTCAATTATCTTTAATTACTTATCTAACTTGTCGTAAATTACAGTGGCTGATGTGGCTTCTCAATAACTAAATAACAGAAAAATCATCGCGTTTCAGATTTTTACTTCAAGTGGCAAATGTGAACACCATGAGCTTTAATTGACGATCGACACTAGTATTACGCAAAAAGGGGGTGTAACAGATGAGACGTCTGCGGTTCTGAGTGAAGCTTTATGCGCTGTTACGCGGCATCGCGTGTGTTCATTACCTTGGGCGGCGGGCAGCACAGGTCCACTCACATCGTCGTCTTGGAAGCAACTCCCTCCTAACTTCTCCTTACTACAATATACCAATCAGGGTCTCAATGTTAACCTTAAGCTCCGCCTACAAAAATTCTGTCTATACAATGAGAAACGTTATACTTTTCGTGGTGGGGCAATGTTTTTAAAGTTTGCAACGTAACAGAGACGCGAAAAAGTCTCACGCTAAAACTTGCAGCTGGTGTGGTCCTTTTAGTGTTATTGTAACATCTATACTGTTCTTCTGGAGGGCTCTATCTTTTAACATGGCCTGGGGGGTGGTCCTGACGTAACAGAGACGCGAAAAAGTCTCACACTAAAACTTGCGGCTGGGGTGGCCCTTTTAGTGTTATCGTAAGATCTATACTGTTCTTCTGGAGGGCTCTAGCTTTTAACATGGGCTGGGGGGGGGGGGGTGGTCCTAGCGGTTAGCTGGCGACGTGGGTGTCCGTCCCTTATCGTAGGGCCTTCTAGCTTAACATGGTTCTGCTGTCGGCTTCTGTTCTCGTTTCTCCTCTCGGAACTGCGTCTGTCTCACGGTATGACATGCATTTAGGCATTCTTGTGTTAGTCTGTGGTATTCCATTTGCTCACTCGTTACTCGTATTACTTTGGTTAATTTAATGTCACGATTTATTCGGAGCTATATGACATACTACTGGATTTGCTTATTATGTCAGGATTTTCATGGATTGTGTTGGATTTGCCTGACACCTTACATATCACCACCCTTCGAACTTAATTTTTGTACTGAAGTTAGGCAATGATTGAATTGTTGTCTAAGCCAGTCAAAAATTATTCCGTTATCTAAATTTTGTTGCCTACTGTTCAGCCATGTTATTCTGTTCTATGCTAGTTTGTATTACTAATTTATATTTTTATATTCTTCCACGTTATTATCAAAAATATGTTTATATTGACAAGGGAAGAATTTTTTTATTCTATTATAATTATTTTTTTTAGTTATTTTTCCTTTATTTAATTGTGAAGTTTGTTTTTTAAGAAGTTTGTTATCGAAAGTGAGGAGTCTTTCACATCGATTTTCTTATAAATATTGTTTTTATAAATGTAGTAATTGAGTATAATCTACTCCTAACACGTTTTCTAAATATCATGTACAAGTAAAATGTTTTTGTTTCTAGACACTAATTTCAACATTGTTACACTAACAAATAAGAATCATTTCCAAGAATTGCTATGACAAAGAAATATACATACACAAGTATTGAGATATTATCCTAACAAATGGTACAAATGTTAAAAAAAAAGGGAAAACATCCAACAAGATAATTTTTTATTCTTTGTTTTTATAAGGAGAAAATAAGTAAAATATAGTTATTCTTTTATTTTTATGAGGAGAAAATAAGTGGCATATCATCACATAATTTGATTTCACACATTCACACAATCCTATGAATGCTTAAGCATGAGGTTGGGGAATGTTTTTTTTGCACAAAGGTGATGGACTTGAGCGAGATGGATGTGGGCAAGTATTTGATGTACAGCTTCATTCGTCGTTCCTTGTTGGCTTTGCAAGTGTGTGTTGCTGTTGGGGAGGTCCCATAATGGAATGGGGCTGTGAGTGCAGAATCTCGTGGTTTACTGGCTTTGTATGCGTGAAAGTCATCGTTATGTGTCGCTGAAAGCGGTCGTTTTTCGTTGTAATACTTCCCAGACGACTAGTTTACAATAGGATAGGGATTTGGGAAGGTGTGTCGTCTATTCTTCACCTATCTTCTTTCTTGGTCTCAATCTTGCGAATCTTCAACTTCTGTTCTTCCTGCTTTTTATCTGCTTCTTACTTGCTTCTTGGTTCTTCTCTGGGCAGGATATGAAAATATTTATCGATAACTAGTCGCTTTGAAGTTCTCCTCTTAGTAACAGTTTGATAAATTGTTTGTGCGTGTCGTTTTTACTTTGTAGAAGTTTCCTTCAGTTTCGTGCATCAGCGTGCTGTTTAATAGCAGTAATGTGACTTTTACACATTTTTTTTTTTTTGCCAGTGGTGGCTTGCCCAAGCGGTCCTCTCGTCGGGCCGTTTTTTGCTCGCTCTGCTGAGTTGGGGTGTTCGGAGACCCTTCTGGTGTTCGGTGTCCTGTCGTGTCTCTGCAGGGTTCCGCCACTGTGTGGTTCCGTGTTTTGTCCCACCAGGGTTCCGCCACCCTGTGGTTCAGCTTGGCAGCAGATCTATTTCCTGCCCACTTTTGCTACAAGGGCCTTCTGTTGGTCTCGCTGTCCTTTCCCTTCTCTCAACGCTTCTGCCTTGTAGGAATCATGTCTTGCTAATTACATCCTTTCCTTTCTTGATGATTCTCGCATTGCAACTTGTGGGTCGTTGCATCTCGTCCTTGCTGGAGTTTTGACAATGGTTCTTACAAAAAGTTTTACTTATAATCATCTAACATACGTCTAGTACCTACATTGTTTTACACCTTCTTAAAAGCTTTACAAATTTCGGCACCCTTTCCATGTTACAATTCTAAGACATTTTGAGTCTTAATGTCTACAAGAATCCTCAAATTCGTTTTTTATTTTTTGTGTAGTGTTGTGGTGTATAGCATTTTAGTATTTCATGCTGTTAGACTATCTACGGTTTATCCCTTCACCTTAATCTATGGTATTATTGATGTTACTTTTGTTTTTGTTTTTATTGAAACTACTTTCTTTTTCCCAACATCCTCTCTCTTCATTCTTCTTTCTCCTGACGATCTTATCTGCAACATAATCTTGAAATATTGTGCTGATTATTTACCAGTAATAAAATTAATCTTCAAACTTTTTGATGTGGCTCACATGGTGAAGTCCTAAGATTTTGCCTGTTTTTGGGTTCATTAGTTCCACAGCATTATCATGAGCAATTTGGCTAATTATGACAGGTCCTTTGTATGCAGCGTAAAACTTATATATTTTGTGTTTCTGTTTGCTGGAGAGATGGTGTGTTTTTGCAAATACTTTCTGGCCTACTGAGAATGTTCTTTTAATTGGTGTTCTATCTCCTCTTACTTTTCTTTTAATGGCTGCCTTTCTGATGTTGGAGAGTGCTGTTGCTATGACTTGTTTGTGCTGTCTACGTGGTACAATAGGAAATCTAGCATTTTCTCTGGTTATGTTTGGGGGTTCAATATTTTTAAGTACAGTAGCTGGAGGTAGTAGTGTAGTGCTATGTGGCATTTCATTTATTACTTCTTGAAAATCTTTAAGGTATATATCCCAAGTGTTGTGTCTTTTGCCTGCATATAATCGGCATGAAGTGCCTATGTCCATAATAGATCGTTCTGCTGGATTTACGCTAGGTTTGTACTTAGATATGTAGATGGGTTTTATTTTGTGTTGTTTTAATGTGTTCTGCCATTGCACTGATTTGTATTCTGGGCCATTATCCGAAATTATTCGTTCCACTCGACCTACTTGTCTGAGAAAATCTTGTCTAAATGCTTAACTTATAGTAAGACCTGTTGCCCGTTTTAATGGTGTCAGGGTAACATATTTAGAAGTAAGTTCCAAAACGACAAATATGAAAATATATCCATATTTGTGCGTGAGAGGGGCCCCATTAAATCTGTTGCAGCTATTTGTTTTAATATTATAGGGATTATTGGAAACATAGGTGCTTTGGTTTGGAAAGTGATGTGTTTAGCCCTCATACATTTTTTGCATTTGACTAATACTGTTCTAATTCGTCTTTCCATATTAGGAAAATGGCTTGTTTGTTTTATTTTTAAAAAGCATTTATTTGGTTCAAAGTGGCCATTACTTAAATGTGTATACCATATGTACTTATTAATTAGTTCATTTGGGATATAAATTAACCATTCATTCGTTGCAACATTTCGTCTAAAAATTAAAACATTGTATTTTACGAGATAGTGCTGTCGAATGTCTGGAAAATCCTTACTTCTCTACTTGTGTTTGATTCCTAGTATTTCGGTATCCTTGTCCTGTTTTTTGCCTATGTTTTTCAATGCTGTCGTAATGTAGTTTTCGAAAGGTACTTGTTTCATGTAGTACATTGTAAACTGGGCTTCTGCTGCTTCCAAACCTATGTTATTGGATGCACCCTGTGGACATCGTGATAAAGCATCTGCTAATACATTCGCTGGTCCTGGTATGTGTGTAATAGTGAAGTCAAATTCTTGTAGTATTAACATCCATCTGGCTATCCTCCCATGAGTTAGTTTGGCGGATAACAGAAATACAGTGTTTACTTTTGTTTTTCTTCCGAATAGGAAGTATCGAAAACGTTGGAAGCCCCATACAATGGCCAATGATTCCAGCTCCGTGACTGAATAGTTTTTCTCGCTTTTTGTGAGTACCCGACTGGCAAATGCAATTGTTCTATATGATCTTAGCCCTGCCTGTTCGTATTCTTGGAATAAAACAACTCCTAAACCTGTTTTCGCGCTATCAGTGGCCATACAAAAATTTTGTGTTAGATCAGGATGTGCTAAAATCGGTGCTGTTGTTAGTGCGTTTTTCACTTTTAAAAATTCTTCATTGGCTTGTTGATCCCATACCCATGGCGTGTTTTTTTTTTCAGTTAATGCACATAGGCGTGGTGTTGCCAGAGAGTCGATCCAAATAAATTTTTTATAGAATCCGGTGAGACCTAGAAATCCTCTGAGAGTTTTCTTATTATATGGAGTACAGAATTCTTTGATTGCCATTAGTTTTTCTGGGTCGGGCATTACCCCTTTCTCGGAAATTATGTGTCCTAGAAATTTGACCTCTCGCCTTCCAAATTTGGATTTTGTTATATTTACTGGAGAAAGAAAACTGGCATTCTACGGATCGGAGCGTGGAATGTCAGATCCCTTAATCGGGCAGGTAGGTTAGAAAATTTAAAAAGGGAAATGGATAGGTTAAAGTTAGATATAGTGGGAATTAGTGAAGTACGGTGGCAGGAGGAACAAGACTTTTGGTCAGGTGATTACAGGGTTATAAATACAAAATCAAATAGGGGTAATGCAGGAGTAGGTTTAATAATGAATAAAAAAATAGGAGTGCGGGTTAGCTACTACAAGCAGCATAGTGAAGGCATTATTGTGGCCAAGATAGACACAAAGCCTATGCCTACTACAGTAGTACAAGTTTATATGCCAACTAGCTCTTCAGATGATGAAGAAATAGATGAAATGTATGACGAGATAAAAGAAATTATTCAGGTAGTGAAGGGAGACGAAAATTTAATAGTCATGGGTGACTGGAATTCGTCAGTAGGAAAAGGGAGAGAAGGAAACATAGTAGGTGAATATGGATTGGGGGGAAGAAATGAAAGAGGAAGCCGCCTTGTAGAATTTTGCACAGAGCATAACTTAATCATAGCTAACACTTGGTTCAAGAATCATAAAAGAAGGTTGTATACCTAGAAGAATCCTGGAGATACGAAAAGGTATCAGATAGATTATATAATGGTAAGACAGAGATTTAGGAACCAGGTTTAAGACATTTCCAGGGGCAGATGTGGATTCTGACCACAATCTATTGGTTATGAACTGCAGATTGAAACTGAAGAAACTGCAAAAAGGTGGGAATTTAAGAAAATGGGACCTGGATAAACTGAAAGAACCAGAGGTTGTACAGAGTTTCAGGGAGAGCATAAGGGAAAAATTGACAGGAATGGGGGAAAGAAATACAGTAGAAGAAGAATGGGTAGCTTTGAGGTATGCGTGAAGGCAACAGAGGATCAAATAGGTAAAAAGACGAGGGCTAGTAGAAATCCTTGGGTAACAGAAGAAATATTGAATTTAATTGATGAAAGGAGAAAATATAAAAATGCAGTAAATGAAGCAGGTAAAAAGGAATACAAAAGTCTCAAAAATGAGATCGACAGGAAGTGCAAAATGGCTAAGCAGGGATGGCTAGAGGACAAATGTAAGGATGTAGAGGCTTGTCTCACTAGGGGTAAGATAGATACTGCCTACAGGAAAATTAAAGAGACCTTTGGAGAGAAGAGAACCACTTGTATGAATATCAAGAGCTCAGATGGCAACCCAGTTCTAAGCAAAGAAGGGAAGGCAGAAAAGTGGAAGGAGTATATAGAGGGTTTATACAAGGGCGATGTACTTGAGGACAATATTATGGAAATGGAAGAGGATGTAGATGAAGATGAAATGGGAGATAAGATACTGCGTGAAGAGTTTGATAGAGCACTGAAAGACCTGAGTCGAAACAAGGCCCCAGGAGTAGACAACATTCCATTAGAACTACTGATGGCCTTGGGAGAGCCAGTCATGACAAAACTCTACCATCTGGTGATGTATGAGACAGGCGAAATACCCACAGACTTCAAGAAGAATATAATAATTCCAATCCCAAAGAAAGCAGGTGTTGACAGATGTGAAAATTACCGAACAATCAGTTTAATAAGTCACAGCTGCAAAATACTAACGCGAATCCTTTACAGACGAATGGAAAAACTGGTAGAAGCGGACCTCGGGGAAGATCAGTTTGGATTCCGTAGTAATGTTGGAACACGTGAGGCAATACTAACCTTACGACTTATCTTAGAAGAAAGATTAAGAAAAGGCAAACCTACGTTTCTAGCATTTGTAGACTTAGAGAAAGCTTTTGACAACGTTAACTGGAATACTCTCTTTCAAATTCTGAAGGTGGCAGAGGTAAAATACAGGGAGCGAAAGGCTATTTGCAATTTGTACAGAGACCAGATGGCAGTTACAAGAGTCGAGGGGCATGAAAGGGAAGCAGTGGTTGGGAAAGGAGTGAGACAGGGTTGTAGCCTCTCCCCGATGTTATTCAATCTGTATATTGAGCAAGCAGTAAAGGAAACAAAAGAAAAATTCGGAGTAGGTATTAAAATTCATGGAGAAGAAGTAAAAACTTTGAGGTTCGCCGATGACATTGTAATTCTGTCAGAGACAGCAAAGGACTTGGAAGAGCAGTTGAACGGAATGGACAGTGTCTTGAAAGGAGGATATAAGATGAACATCAACAAAAGCAAAACGAGGATAATGGAATGTAGTCAAATTAAATCGGGTGATGCTGAGGGGATTAGATTAGGAAATGAGACACTTAAAGTAGTAAAGGAGTTTTGCTATTTAGGGAGCAAAATAACTGATGATGGTCGAAGTAGAGAGGATATAAAATATAGACTGGCAATGGCAAGGAAATCGTTTCTGAAGAAGAGAAATTTGTTAACATCGAGTATAGATTTAAGTGTCAGGAAGTCGTTTCTGAAAGTATTTGTATGGAGTGTAGCCATGTATGGAAGTGAAACATGGACGATAACCAGTTTGGACAAGAAGAGAATAGAAGCTTTCGAAATGTGGTGCTACAGAAGAATGCTGAAGATAAGGTGGGTAGATCACGTAACTAATGAGGAGGTATTGAATAGGATTGGGGAGAAGAGAAGTTTGTGGCACAACTTGACTAGAAGAAGGGATCGGTTGGTAGGACATGTTTTGAGGCATCAAGGGATCACAAATTTAGCATTGGAGGGCAGCGTGGAGGGTAAAAATCGTAGAGGGAGACCAAGAGATCAATACACTAATCAGATTCAGAAGGATGTAGGTTGCAGTAGGTACTGGGAGATGAAGAAGCTTGCACAGGATAGAGTAGCATGGATAGCTGCATCAAACCAGTCTCAGGACTGAAGACCACAACAATAACAACATATTTACTGTGACCCCATGCTCTTTCATGATCTGTAAAAACTGATTTAATGTGTCGTTGTGATGTTCCCAAGAGGGCTCTGCTATAATCACATCATCAACATAACAAGTAATTTTTTGTAAAATTTCAGGACTGAGTATAGTATTAAATCCCCTAATAAACGCTGCTGATGATATGTTTAAACCAAATGGCAATCGTTTAAACTGGTAACATCTACCGAATACGATAAATGCTGTAGATTTTCTACATTCTGGGGCCAATTCTATTTGCCAGAAACTACTCAGTAAATCAATTGTGAAATAAACGCTGCTGATGATATGTTTAAACCAAATGGCAATCGTTTAAACTGGTAACATCTACCGAATACGATAAATGCTGTAAATTTTCTACATTCTGGGGCCAATTCTATTTGCCAGAAACTACTCAGTAAATCAATTGATGAAAATATCTTAGCACCGTGGAAGTTTTGTATCAATTCCTCTAATTTTTCTGGGCGATCTGTCTCAGTGATTATGATTGTGTTGATCTGTCTGGAATCAAGCACTAACCTGATGCTCCCATCTCGTTTTTGTACAATATGGAGCGGGCTGTTATATGTGGAGGTGGCTGGTTCAATAATATCGTCATCTAACAATTTAGATATCTCCTGGAATACTTTATTCCTGTAGCTTAATGGGATTGTATAGGGTGGCACTCTAAATGGTTTGTGCTGTTTTACTTCAAAGTTGTACTGAAAGAGTTTATTACTGCCAGTCTTAGGTAAAAATACCTCTGCTTTATCTCTTAAAATACCCTTTAATTCTCTTTTACTGTGTTCCGAAATGCCTTGAACTTCTTGCAACTTTTCGTCGATTTCTTTATGGACTTCTAACATGAGTTGAGGCGATTCCCCCTTTTGTGCATACCATTCTAATTCTTCATCCTTTTATCTTGCGTCATTCTTAATTGTTTGTTTATAACTGGTATTTATTCTAATTTTAGCTTTTGCTCAAAGAGAAGTGTGACATTCCCGAATGTTACGCTACCTTTCCCCATATCTATTATCGCTCGTCTCTCATTTAAAAAATCTGCACCTATAATCAAATCTACAGTTAGTTTAAGTATAATCACGAAGTTGGCTTCGATCTTTTGACCTTGACACGAAAGAGTTAACCTTGTTTGTCTCGTAACTTCCGCAGCATTGTTTCTAATAGGACCTCTTAATCTTACGTGTTTTCAGAACTGGCAATTCCTCATTGGCATTACACTGCATGAATAAATTTTCTGAGATCGCAGTCAGTTCACTTCCGCTATCAGTTACAATATTGACTGGGATATGCTTTACCATAGCCTTCACAGTTGGTTGAATTTGAAAGGGTTGGTTCTGTTCTTCTTCTTCTTGCATCAACGAATCCTCCACTGAATCATACATGAGTCTTTTTAGGAATTTCCCTTGTGAATTCGAACTTTCTGTAGGATAAGCTTCGACTGCTACTTCTCTCTCTTTTCTTTCCTCTTCTCTATTTCTTCCTTCATTTACACTTTCTTCAACAAGCTCTACTTTTTCCTTATCCTCGTCTATCTTCTCCTTCTTCGTCGCTACTTCCACATAATCGCATCTAAATGGTCTAATTATCGCTTCATAACTTCCTTCATTATATACGTTGGATTGTGTGCCCACTCGTAACTTATTTTCAACTTCTGTCGACTGCGCATTATCCTCATTGAATTCGCTTTCCCTGGTTTCCATCTCAAATAGCTCTGCAATACTCATTACTTCGTCCTTTCCTCCTACATTCGTTGTGCATGCCTCTGGTAATTCATCTTCCTCGTCAGTATTCTCCCACTTAATTTCGTCCCAAAACGATATTGTTATTTTCCTGTCTTCGTTTTCATCTGGTCCCTGCGGTTTTGTTTCTTCCTTCTTCTCTTCTCTTGATAAGCTATTTACTTCTCTGTTCAAGGTGCTGCAATTATCCTGGGTCGGTGCGTCATTCTCTTTGGCATGGGCGCTTAGCTTTCAATTCGAATGTTTTTCGGGATTTGGTGGTCTTACCTCCACCTCTTCTATCTGTATTCTCTTTTCTTGCTCCGCTTGTTGATATTGGTTTCTTTGTTGATAATTTGTCGGTCTATTGGTTCTCCAGTATCCGTTCCGGTTGTCGTTATTCCTTCTGTAATAGTTGTTGCCGTTCCTGGGTGAATTATAGTTATTCCCATATTCTCTTCTAAATCCATAACCGGTTCTTTGTTGAAATCTATTGTCGTTTCTTGGTGCGAAGTTATCACGTGGTTCGTAATTATTGTTTCTTCGTACTGTGTCTTGTGGATTACACTGCTTTTTGCTTTCGTTTTCACGTGCGCTTCGTCTTTTTCTTCAGTCATCTTCCGAAAATATGAACTCTCGTTCCCTTGGAATACCTTTAAATGCTTCGACGTCATTGCCTCCGCGACCTACTAATGATTGCTGGTATTTCAATGGTAACTTCATAGCGTATAATTTAATCAACTCTCCGTCACTGTATGGTACATCTATGCATTGATTTTTCTTTGCCATTAATTCGAAAAATTTCACGGGACTCTCCTCTCCTGAATTTTCAAAATATGGGTTCTGTAATAATTCGTACTTCAATCTGTTCTGTGCTTCGCTGGACCAATATAGTGAGAGAAACTTCTCTCTGAAATCTTCGTACGATCGGCATGTCGCTGAAACATTTTGCATGGTTTCTTCGACTGTTCCTGACATGTGTGCACATATAAAGTCTAATTTGTGTGCTAGCGTCCAGTGTTCTGGTAATCCTACTCGGAATTGATCAACAAAAGTTCTTGGATGTAATGAGTTTCCTTCTGGAAAGTGTTGAAATTTTCTGACTGTGAGGAAATGATCGTTGTCGTACTTCGTCATAGTTCCATATGAAATTCGCGATTCTTCGCCACTTTTGTTTCTGATCATTTCTCCCGCCGTTCTTTCCGGTTGTGGTAGATCCATTGGATGTTGTCCACTGTAACTTTCGCCTACCCTTGCGTAGTATCGTTGGAGTGGTACGCAATAATTTTCTTCCATCGATTGTGAACGTGTAGCTTAATGCATTGCACTGTACTCTTCGCTACCTGGCTTTCCATTGTCAGGTATTGGTTCGGTATCTTGTCTGGCTAACCTTTGCTGCTTCATTGCACGATCCAAACTGTCTTGAAACATACATTTGTGGTTCCGCATGTGTTTGTGATGACGTTTGTTCATCAAGAATTTCGAAACGTGTTTGTTGCTGTGCAGGCTGTCTGATTTCACGTATGTTACTTTCCGCCTGTGATTGGAATCGCGAATGCGTAATATCTTCGTTAATTGCTTGTTTTTCCGGTGCTGTTACAGATACGGATGTGGTTGCAGACTCTGTGCTTGTTCGACCCTGTTCACTACGCTCTTCAATGGTTTGCAACAACTCTGTTCGCAATTTCTGAAATTGTCGCTTCGTTTACGCTTCTATTTTGACTATGCGGTTATCATATCTTTTCAGCGCTGCTTTTGTGATACGTTTGTGTAACACACTGTTTTCAACAACTTCACGCGCTGTACCTGCTGCTTGTCTAGTAATTACGTTTAACTGTTTCTCTAGTTTCTTGACTTCTCCGTGGGTGTTGTTACGTAATGTTTTGATCTCGTCCTGAATGTCATTACGCAATGTTTGTACGTCATCTTCCACCTTGTCAATGTCTGTTCTCAATTGATTGTGACCTGTTATTAAGTTTCCTATCACTTCTCGACATTCTTTTGCCTCGTCTTCGATATGACTTAGGTGTAGCTGAATTTTTTTGTTTTGTTCTTTAATCTCACGCATTTGTCTCGTGGTTTCTGCATTCTGAATTTGAATTTGGTTCGCTATGTCTTTATTTTGCCTTGTCATGGTTTCCGTAATTTGTTGTAATAATTCTGCCAGATGGGCGGGTCCTATTGCGTTTTCTTCCGACGTCCTACGCTCTGTGTTTTCGCCCAAGAGTTGGTTCGCAACCGATTGCATTGAACTGTGCTGTGACACGTTTCTGCTCGCATTCCTTGTACTCTGTGGTGAGGAAGCTCAGATTACTTGTACTATGGGTTCTACGTATTCAAGACGCAAGTTAGAATCCTCATCGACTGTCTCTCTACTTTCCTGCTCCTCTGTCGTATGCTGACTTACGTTTTCTATGCCTTGGCGTACATTATCCTCGTTATGGTGCGTTATATGTCCTATTTCTCGCGATACTGCATCGTCTGTTGTACTGTCCTCTATTTTCTGTCCATTTTCATGCTGGGTCTCTTCCTCAATTCGGTCAAGGTCTCGATCTGCCATTGCTAATCTTTCCGAATCCCTTATTTTCTGTTTTAAAAGCAATTCACGCGCCCTACTTCGAGTCAACATGCGCTCATACGATCTCACGCGTTTCATAAACTTTTTGCACGCACGACTTGACAATCCATTCACTTCCTTGTTGGGTCAGAACCAACTTGTTAACGATGTATCCCCCACCTGTGCGCTTGCATTGAGGAGAAAACTTAATTCTAACAATTTTTAAAATTCATAACTTAATTATGCTATTGTCTCTGCTAGAATGTCTCACTTTCTATTGAATACTTTCTTACCATCTATCGCCGCAGTTACTGTTTTCGACTATGTATGCCTTTCAAAAAAAATGTTTTTTTATTACGAAAAATTTTTAACAGGATATTTTTCTGACCTAGTTAGGCATATGGTCGACCTTCAATCATGGTATTTTACCATCCTGTCAGGGTCGCCATTTTCTAACATTCTGCGTGGTGTCTGTTGTTCTATATCGTGTCTCCCTACCACTTTCGCGCAACGACGCTCTGAGCGTGTTTTTTAGGGAATTGACTAGTTTGAACCTGGGACCTGTTGCTGGTAAGGAGGCGCCAGACCACACATGACATGTAGAGTTCAGAAGAGTTCAGTGAGACGAGTGATGATATATCCAAATACTTAATGATTTCAGCGTCAGCTCCACTGCACTCCCTGTAAAAGAATCTTAATACTAACTAAATTTAGTGGAAGGGGTTCAAGGCTTTCCTATTTTTAGTTAGCTGGTAAAATAACGTCGAAAAAGCAGTTAAGTTAACAATTGGAAATTTTATTCTACTCACAAAACATTGTTTATAAATTGCACTATTGATAAAAGGAAATGTTTTAATGCAGGATGGTAAAAACCAACTGCGTTCATCAAAAATGTGAACGAATATTCCCTGAATGGGTTTCCAAGTTCTACAATGGATCGAAGGATGACCTTATCCATATCACATCTATAATCTAGGTTTAAATTAAGTTTCACAAAAGAAAAAACTATCAAACTGATCTACAGTGACCCTCAATTATCTTTAATTACTTATCTAACTTGTCGTAAATTACAGTGGCTGATGTGGCTTCTCAATAACTAAATAACAGAAAAATCATCGCATTTCAGATTTTTACTTCAAGTGGATAATGTGAACACCATGAGCTTTAATTGACGATCGACACTAGTATTACGCAAAAAGGGGGTGTAACAGATGAGACTTCTGCAGTTCTGAGTGAAGCTTTATGCGCTGTTATGCGGCATCGCGTGCGTTCATTACCTTATCGGTGTTCGTCAGGGGGCGGTGGGCAGCACAGCTCCACTCACCTCGCCATCTCGGAAGCAACTCCCTCCTAACTTCTCCTTACTACAATACACCGAAGTTGGTTTAAAAAAACTATCTGGCTGTGTTTTCATCTGACCAATCAGGGTCTCAATTTTAACCTTAAGCTCCACCTACAAAAATTCTGTCTATACAATGAGAAACGTTATACTTTTCGTGGTGGGGCAATGTTTTTAAAGTTTGCAACGTAACAGAGACGCGAAAAAGTCTCACGCTAAAACTTGCGGCTGGGGTGGCCCTTTTAGTGTTATCGTAAGATCTATACTGTTCTTCTGGAGGGCTCTAGCTTTTAACATGGGCTGGGGGGTGGTCCTAGCGGTTAGCTGGCGACGTGGGTGTCCGTCCCTTATCGTAGGGCCTTCTAGCTTAACACGGTTCTGCTCTCGGCTTCTGTTCTCGTTTCTCCCCTCTGAACTGCGTCTGTCTCACGGTGGGAAGGTATGACATGCATTTAGGCATTCTTGTGTTAGTCTGTGGTATTCCATTTGCTCACTCGTTACTCGTATTACTTTGGTTAATTTAATGTCACGATTTATTCGGAGCTATGTGACATACTACTGGATTTGCTTATCATGTCAGGGATTTCATGGAAGGTGTTGGATTTGCCTGACACCTTACATGGTCCGTAGGGGAATGGGGCTCGGGGAGTGACCCTTCGTTGTTTTTTAAACCCGGACGCATCACCATAGTGTGCCTACTCTGTGTGGGAAAGGTGCTACAGCCAACGTTACTGGAAGTGGCTACGAATACGGTTCCTGCGACTTTCGGCCACAGGGGCGGCTCGCGATTCTGGCATTTAAGTTGGGTAACTTGGTCCGCCACAAAGTCAGCGGACACATGAGAGACTCGTGTTCGTACGAAACTGTGTGTTTCCTGTAGAAATCTGAACGTAACGGCACCTGTTTTCGACATATTGTGGCTAATATAAATTAATTGGTTGGTGAACACGAAAATTAATCCGTACCAAGAATTCGATGGTCCTCCACGTAGGCAAGCTAACGGTGGTTTCCTATAGCTGGGGAAAAATAATTTTAATGAATAAATTTACTGGGGAATTATACTGACTTTTTAATTAATTAGGCAATATGTCCATGATTACTATCATTGAGATCGTGATTAGATATACAGTATGATTCCGTGATTGGAAATATGATTTTCCTCTATTCCTTTGTATAGGACAGCTGATGAGGCTCCTCCACGAGGGTTTTACGTCTCAGAAAAGTCTCAGGTTTAGAAAATGAAAATAAGAACTTGATAGGTTTTGATAGTTAACTAACTAAATATTCAATAAAGAAGAAGGTATATAAGGACAAAACATTGTATACTGTTACGGCACAGAAGACAAAATCTTACTGACAGCACTGATATTGAGAAAACAACATTATACGGCAGAAGAGGTGAAGAGCGTAGAACAAATGTGAGAAATAGTATAAGGAATCCAAAACACACAACCCTCCTTGTCTCTAAAATCCAATAATAACATCCACGATTTGAATAATATGCATTACTCAATTTCAAAGAACATTATTGGATCATATGTAACGTGCTTTTTGTGTTACTTGTCTAGTCTCATTGTTTTTGAGTTAGTTACAAGAGGCTAAACTCACTACTCAACTTCGGGTCGATTTCTAACGTTCCTTGGGTTATAAAAGACAGCTTGAAATAACAACTAAAACATCAAATATTAATGTTTAATAGGAAACTGTGTTTACGAAATGCAAGCTGATTACTCAGGTAGACAATAGTCCCAAGGAATAATTGGGTAAACGAGGAATGTCAGAACAGAAACACTCTGCTTAGGTATGTAAGAAATCTAATATCTGCCAACCACTATCTTAGAGCTTTCGCGTTCTGTTTTTGGATGGAATAAATAAAGCGTCTGAAACCATAACACAGGGTGGTGCACCCCCTATGAAAAACCATGTTAGCTTCTCTCTGTGACGTCACGTAAACCCGGTTAGACGTTTGATGCGACACTTGATTGGCAGACCCTCATCCGCCTCCTTACAATCCACTGACACTTTCAGTAGCTAAATTAAGGTCGCCAGCTACGCTATTATCAGCAACACAGGGTTCTCTCTTCTCCCACCAGTGCTGTCTCTTCTGATATCACCAACGACAGATAATTCCAGAACTGTCCCAAACCCGCAAACAGAGGCTACACTTAAATTTTACATCAAGGAATCATTTTCTCATTTCTAAGTTTCGTTACCAGCGCCCGAAATTGATTATTCGCAACACTTGCATACTTTAAGATGGCGTTCCACATTGGAAACAGTCTCAGCTTCAGTTGAAACAGACGAAAATTCAACTGGTTTACATTTTTTGCTCAATAATCACTAACAAATACCTAGTAAATTACCAAACTTTGCTGTCGCTACTAGACCTCTTAGACCTAGTTTCAGTCTAAATTATTCACAATAGTAATCATTAACAATTACTATGCGAGGTGGTCATAAAATCTCGGTTCATTTCCAATAAACAGTGGATACATTTACGTAATTCATAATTATAATCCACTTCTATGATAGTGTAAACATTTTTTTTTCAGGATAATCAAGAAGAATGCTTACGGTAGAAGAACGTGTGGTGGCTGTTTGGGAGCGACCTCGTGGTTTATGATATGTGGAGGTGCAACAGGAGTTCACTCGAAAATTTCGCGAGCCAACACTAGCAAGAGCAAACATCCAGCTACTTGTTAATATTTCTCAAAGAACTGAAAACGTTGCCGATGAATCACGCTCCGGTAAACTTCCTGTACCACAAGAGACTGTTCAGCGAATCAGTTAAGCATTCGAAAGAATCCCCATTGCATCAAACAATCGTTTAAGCAATCATTTAGATGTGCCAAACTCGAAGTTGTAAAAGTTTTACACGTAGTGGTTTATATGTATTGATGACGCGTTATGCTTATGATCGCGCATTACCAGACCGCTACAAGTATTCCTCAAGCTTCTAAATTCCGAGCGCAACTGTATCAAATTCACAATGGGGTCTGGAATTAACTCCATAAATTATTTAGACTTAAAATTGGTATCAGTGATCATATCCATATTTTCAGGATTTACTGGAAGCCTGCAATCACAGACATTGTAATACCTGCAATTCTCTACATCTACTGACCCACAAACATGCTGTCTTTCATTCCACCATACATCACCTAATAATCCATTCCCACGAGTGATGACACCTGCCAAACTAAATCAACCGCCGCGCGGGGTAGCCGTGCGTGCGGTCTGAGGCGGCTTGAAAAGGCTCGCGCGGCTACCCCCGTCGGAGGTTCGAGTCCTCCCTCGGGCATGGGTGTGTGTGTTGTCCTTAGCCTAAGATAGTTAAGTTAGATTAAGTAGTGTGTAAGCCTAGGGACCGATGACCTAAGCCGTTTGATCCCATAGGAACTTACCACAAATTTCCAAAAATTTAAATAGACCACAATCAAACAAATAGGATCAAACCATTGCTAAATCATTTTATGTGCACAGCACTATTGGGCACGTTTTGCCTAGTGTTAAGGACAGCATTTCAGGCTTGAAAAAGTGTGGCAGATACAAAATCACTTGTAATTGTCGCAAATTCTATATTGGTCAGTCTGGCAGGGCAATACCCATCTGCTTGAAAGAACGCAATAGAACTTGGCGTCTTAGAAAAGGAGACTACACTTTTGCAGAGCACCTGCTTAAAGAAGGCCACAGTTATGAAGTACAATATGAAGTCTTTATAACATCCATAAAAGTATATGTGCACTTGTCCAAGCTTGGTACTAAATGATCTTTAGGTGCTGTGTTCAGCTTCTTGGACACGGAGGTGGCTAGTAATAATATAGTTAATTAGAACACTCTGAATAAATAATACTTTATTAATTACAACAAAACTCATCTTTGGTCGTCATGCTCGGCTGTAGCTATGATACTACACAAGTGGACTTGCAGTTCAGATCACACTAAATGAGCCACGATTACTGAGTGATGAACTGGCACAAGTTCAGAATGGCCTTCCTGTGGTTCCACCACAGTCACTAGAAAACACAAGTTCGTGGACACTTGTTGACACAGATCTGACAGCGTTGGAGCGTAGGTACGCTTCACAGGAGACGGAAGTTTCTTCACTCCCTGATGGTTTGTAATGTCTCTTGCAGCGGTCTCTCCGCGATATTTTCAGAAATTTTGTAAATTATATAACTCAGTACATATCTCGAAATATCTCTTCTTATCTTACCGATTATCAATGCAAAGTAGTTTCAAGCCCAATTATTCCTTGGAGCGTCCATTTACTCCATGGAATAGCTTCTCTGCTATCTATGTTTTCTCTTATGAAAAGAATGAAGGAATTCTTGCCGATTAGTCGTGAAAGAAGGAGGATGTATATGTATGTATTGTTGAGCTAGTCGCCATCTTGATGAGATTCTGTATGAGAAGGAATTTAATACATGAACTAAACTAAAGTAAGTGTGTTCGCGTATTATTTAACTGATTATTATTGACAGTGTCTGCACGTTGCAGTGTTGCACGGGATCAGTGGGGAACGTCTGATTTACACTGGACGAACCTGCCGTTTTGTATGCTCAAGATATCCAATTACTTCAAATAAATAGGCTAACACGGTCTTACCAGCAGATCTCCGACCTTCCCCATGTGATCACCGAAAGTTAATAATTATTACAAATGTTTCCAGGAGATCGACTGACAATTTTCGTCGCACCGAGACTTCGAAATTGCTTCACTGCCTTATGGAATTTAAGTTAAGCTCAATTTAATCAGGATAGAACAGTATTGAACTGTGTGAATGTGATAAGCCTGCTTTGTGATTGAAAATTCCCTTCACATACGCATGTTTTTTCTATCCTGATCAGTGAAGCTAAATCAGGCCGGTGTGAGAGAGGTTTTTAAATTTTAGATCCCACAAAAAAAAAATTAAAGGTTGACACGGGCTTTGTCTCGGCGAGTAGGCAGAACAACGACGTTAATCCGACAGAAACGTCCTACGAGCAAGCAGGATTCGACCTCGAACAGAACTGCCCGGGCCTCTGACGACGCTTTTCAGGAAAGAGACGTGGCGGTGGGGCCTCGGTTCTACGGGAGGCACAGCTTCTTCCTAGCCTCTCCAGGCGCCTCGTGATACCGCTTTGCTATGCAGTATCTCTGAGATGGTTCATACTTCTTGCTTCGCCCTCTATACTTGACGACACTGCGCTACGTGTTTCACTTAAACTGATCAACCAGAATATTATGACCAGCGACCTCCTGTCGATATAAACCGTCCAGTCGTTAGCAGCGTCACCTGGCGAGGAATGACTTAGTCAGACAAACGCACGGTACATGTAGAATAAGTGACCGTGCTGTCCGTGTGTAGAATGGGGAAGGCGCGCGATCTGCCTGAGTCTTACCGAGAGCTGATCGCGATGGTTGTGAGGCCCGGCACGAGCTTTTCGGAAACTGCACGATTTGTCGGGTGTTCGAGGAGTAAGCTTGTGAGGGTCTTCAGCACGTGGTGGAATCAAAGTGAAACTATGTCCAGTCGTTGTACAGTTGGGCGACCCCCCATCACCCATTACAGACGTCGAACGTCATAAGCCAGACAGACTGGTAAAACAGGACCGGCGGCGAACTGTGGTGGAACTAACATCAGACTTTTAATGCTGGGCAGAGTAAAAGTATGTCTGGGCACGCAGTATACCGATCATTTCTAAAAATGCGCCTCCCTAGCCAGCGACCTATGCATGTGCTAATGTTGACCCCAGGACATCGGCAACTACGACTGAAATGGGCACATGACCATCGGCACTGGACGTCGGCACAGTGGCAGAACGTTGCATGATCTGATGAATCCCGATACTTTCTTCATCGTGCCGATGGGAGGTCGCGAATCCGCCGCCTTCCAGGATAAGAGATCGTTGACACCTGTGCGGTGGGACGGAGACAAGCTGGTGGCGGTTCCATTATGCTCTGGTGAACATTCACGTGGGCATCTATGGATCCAGTGGAGCTCTCGCAAGGTACCATAGCGGCCAATTAGTATCGTGCACAGATTGTAGAGCACGTACAGCCATTCATGACGATCGTGTATCCCGACGGCAGTGGCATTTTTCAATAAGATAATGCGCCATTTCGCAAGGTCAGGAGTGTGATGGAGTGGTTCGAGGAATACAGTGGTGAGTTCCAATCGATGTGCTGGCCCACCAACTCGCCAGATCTGGAACCGATGGAACACGTCTGGGATATGATTGAACGTCACGCCAGAGCTCAGCGCCCCTCTCCCGGGAATTACGTGACTTGTATAAGCAGGTGTGGTGCCAGCTCCCTCCAGCGACCTACCGAGGCCTCACTGCTTTCATACCAGGACACGTCGCCGCTGTTATCCGTGCCAAATGTGCACATACCGGCTACCATGTAGGTGGCCATAATGTTCTGGCTGATCAGTGCATAACGTACCTGTTTGCAACATAGGAAATCTTGTTCAGTCACCCCCTTGGAATACGACAGCAAATTTGCTATAGATTTTGCATGTGGCTGAATTTTTAATGTATTACAAACTTTACTTAACCTAAAAACTATACATCGCTTTTTCACTGAATGAATCTTTCCAGTTTTAGTCAAACATCAACAATGTTATCTTTGAAAAGCAACTGAGATACACTGTAGTTGCACTATTTTAAATTCTTTGATTTTACAAAAGTTCACTGGCAAACTTATTTATCTTTGTACCTGGTTATGGCATAATACTAGAGAACCAGTTTGTAAAATAATAAATATTGTAGATACATGATGACAATTATTGAATTATAAAAAAAAAACAGATTAGTTACAAACTACGGCGTGCACACACTTTATTCAATATGTATACGTCACTACAGATATTCGGATTGAGATTATAAAATGTTCGATGTGCGTGCCATCATTGGCGATGATGTGGCGCAGACGAATGGCGGAATTCTGCATGACCCGCTGAAGTGTCGTAACGTCGATGCTGTAGGTTACATCCTGAATGGCTGTTTTCAGCTCAGCTGTGATGTTGTGGGTTATTGCTGTACACCTTGTTTTTAATGTAGCCCCCACAAAAAATAGTCACTTTCCCGGAGAATATGGCCCATCCCAGAATGCGGTCTCCAAAGTGCTCCTCCAGGACATCAACACTCTCCTGCTTCGATGGGGTCGAGCTCCGTCTTGCATGAACCACATCTTATGGTGGCTTTGGATATTGGGGATGAAGTAAGGAGTATGGCATCTATTATACTGTGACTGAACATTGCGCGTCACACAGTCATCCGTTGAGGGTGAAGAGAATTCTCGATCGCGAAATGCGGATTATCGGTCCCCCAAATGCGCCAGTTTTGGTTTCTGACTTTATGACCACTTGCAACTGGAGCATGCCAAGTACAGCACTGGGTGTCTTCGGAGTTTTGTTTTAACTTTCACATTGCTATCATCCTTTCAGACTGGGCTCTTTTCCGTTTGTCAGACCAAGTTGATCTACTCTTATTGGGTTTCTCTACGAGGCCAATCGTCGATTCCTGAATATTCTGACTAAATTTGCTTTCGTTTTGTATGACAAGTAGTGTTATTTCTACTTCTTTCACGTCTCTTGTTATTGCACCGATCAGTTTTATTGTTTCAATTTTTCCTTTACTGCGAGTTTCGCACATTTCCACAGCCTGTCTAGGTAATCTGGTTGATTTCATTTTTTTAACATCCCCGTGGAATTTTAACCTACTGTTTTTCATATCTGAATAACACTGGTATAATTTTCAAAAAATGGCTCTGAGCACTATGGGACTCAACTGCTGAGGTCATTAGTCCCCTAGAACTTAGAACTAGTTAAACCTAACTAACCTAAGGACATCACAAACATCCATGCCCGAGGCAGGATTCGAACCTGCGACCGTAGCGGTCTTGCGGTTCCAGACTGCAGCGCCTTTAACCGCACGGCCACTTCGGCCGGCTATAATTTTCAATTTCTCTATTTGCTGTTAGTGTGAATGTTCCTTCTTCAGTACATTTCGGATCTAATTTATTTCTGATAACTTTTTGAATTTCTTCAAAGTTTCTCTTTCTGTTGAAAACGAGTGTCTCAGTCTCAGAAAGACATTCTGGTTTGAAGGCTGTGGTGTAGAGTCACAGTTTGGTTTGTTTGAGATGCACTTCTTGTTACAGACGTCTGTTGCAAGCCTGAAAGCTGTTTCTCTTTACTGAGAATGAATTACTAATGAATCTTTTCCAGACTAGTTTCCTGGATTTTTTCACCTGAATACCTGAAATGAGACACTCTTTCGATTTTCCCACATTTTGTTTTTGAATTTTGAGTGCTAGGTTGTTACTAGACATGGATTTTGTTTTTTTGTACTATATATGGAGCAGTAATCATTCTACTATTTCATTAAGAATTTCTATTTGATTTGTGGTGTTAGAATGTCCTGACATAGAATCATCAGGTCGTCTGCAAGAACTAAGCAGTCTCCCCTAATATAGGCTCCTCCCAATTTGACTGGTCGTCAATTTTGAGCTCTGACTTTTGGTTTCCGCCACTCTTGTATTACTTTTTCTAAGACAGAGTCGAAAAGTTATGGAGAGGGTCCATCACTTTGTTCCACTCATGTTTTAATTTCAAAATGTTCCGAAATTTCTCCCCTGAATTTTATCTTAAGTTCTATAGCATTTAGTGTTTCCCTAATAATTGTGGTTGTTTTGAGATCCAGACCTTGTTCTCTCAGAATCTTGAAGAGAGACATGCGGTTCACTGAGCGGTAAGTCTTTTTAAAAACTCCTAAGTTTAAACTAGTATCTTACTGTAAATTCTGTAATGTTTGGGAATTAGTTTCAGAACTAAAATTTGCTCCGGACGAGATCTGTTCGGTCTGAAACCTGCTTGATACTCGCCAATTTTGCATTCAAGTTGCTATTGTGCTCGGTCCATGAGATATGGCCGGCCGAAGTGGCCGTGTGGTTAAAGGCGCTGCAGTCTGGAACCGCAAGACCGCTACGGTCGCAGGTTCGAATCCTGCCTCGGGCATGGATGTTTGTGATGTCCTTAGGTTAGTTAGGTTTAACTAGTTCTAAGTTCTAGGGGACTAATGACATCAGCAGTTGAGTCCCATAGTGCTCAGAGCCATTGAGAGCCATGAGATATGATTTTGTATGGGACATAAAGAGGATAAATCCGTCTATAGTTATTAACATTAGTTCTGTCTCCCTGTTTATGTAGTAGATGCATCACTGCAGTTTTCCAGACATCCGGAATTTTCTCATTTTGTGAAAAGTTCTGCATGATCAACGACAATTTCTTTTAAGGCGAAAAATCACCATATACACTCCTGGAAATTGAAATAAGAACACCGTGAATTCATTGTCCCAGGAAGGGGAAACTTTATTGACACATTCCTGGGGTCAGATACATCACATGATCACACTGACAGAACCACAGGCACATAGACACAGGCAACAGAGCATGCACAATGTCGGCACTAGTACAGTGTATATCCACCTTTCGCAGCAATGCAGGTTGCTATTCTCCCATGGAGACGATCGTAGAGATGCTGGATGTAGTCCTGTGGAACGGCTTGCCATGCCATTTCCACCTGGCGCCTCAGTTGGACCAGCGTTCGTGCTGGACGTGCAGACCGCGTGAGACGACGCTTCATCCAGGCCCAAACATGCTCAATGGGGGACAGATCCGGAGATCTTGCTGGCCAGGGTAGTTGACTTACACCTTCTAGAGCACGTTGGGTGGCACGGGATACATGCGGACGTGCATTGTCCTGTTGGAACAGCAAGTTCCCTTGCCGGTCTAGGAATGGTAGAACGATGGGTTCGATGACGGTTTGGATGTACCGTGCACTGTTCAGTGTCCCCTCGACGATCACCAGTGGTGTACGGCCAGTGTAGGAGATCGCTCCCCACACCATGATGCCGGGTGTTGGCCCTGTGTGCCTCGGTCGTATGCAGTACTGATTGTGGCGCTCACCTGCACGGCGCCAAACACGCATACGACCATCATTGGCACCAAGGCAGAAGCGACTCTCATCGCTGAAGACGACACGTCTCCATTCGTCCCTCCATTCACGCCTGTCGCGACACCACTGGAGGCGGGCTGCACGATGTTGGGGCGTGAGCGGAAGACGGCCTAACGGTGTGTGGGACCGTAGCCCAGCTTCATGGAGACGGTTGCGAATGGTCCTCGCCGATACCCCAGGAGCAACAGTGTCCCGAATTTGCTGGGAAGTGGCGGTGCGGTCCCCTACGGCACTGCGTAGGATCCTACGGTCTTGGCGTGCATCCGTGCGTCGCTGCGGTCCGGTCCCAGGTCGACGGGCACGTGCACCTTCCGCCGACCACTGGCGACAACATCGATGTACTGTGGAAACCTCACGCCCCACGTGTTGAGCAATTCGGCGGTACGTCCACCCGGCCTCCCGCATGCCCACTATACGCCCTCGCTCAAAGTCCGTCAACTGCACATACGGTTCACGTCCACGCTGTCGCAGCATGCTATCAGTGTTAAAGACTGCGATGGAGCTCCGTATGCCACGGCAAACTGGCTGACACTGACGGCGGCGGTGCACAAATGCTGCGCAGCTAGCGCCATTCGACGGCCAACACCGCGGTTCCTGGTGTGTCCGCTGTGCCGTGCGTGTGATCATTGCTTGTACAGCCCTCTCGCAGTGTCCGGAGCAAGTATGGTGGGTCTGACACACCGGTGTCAATGTGTTCTTTTTTCCATTTCCAGGAGTGTATTTGCGAACAGTATGAAATTGGCTTGCTTGTAACGAGCGCTCAGCTAGGAATTTCCATTGTATTCAGCCTGACTCCTGGTGCACCCGGAGTTCTGTGCATAGCGATATGCAATAACAGTCCCGTTCCACCAGTCGACCAGAACAATCGTGTACAAAATTCCCTGCTCGAATGGTACAAAGAGTGTACAGGAAATGCTCATAGGCATATTAATGGTGTCAAAGACTATTCAAAATGTTTGAATAACAGACGGCTTGTTCCTGGTTATCGGACTGGACGCACCAACTGCAGCTACTTCACCATTGTGAAGGTGAACCATTAGATTAGAATCAGTTTTCCTGCATGATACATTTGGCGTTCAATTGAAGCTATAGGTTCAAACTTGATACTTTGTCCCTGTTTATTAATATTAGTTCCTTTGTACTGAGTAATTAAGTAATTGTTGTTGTTGTTAAGAACTTAAACAAGTTAAATGTGGAAGTTCGCAAATGCTTAACAGTATGTTTATTACATGAAAAAAAGTTTGATTTAATATTGTTTATCGCGTCAGTGCACTGAGAAGATTATTTAAATTATATTGCACGGAACTGTTGGCAGCCACTCGCACAACCGTAGATGAGCTATGATTATATAATGTCATTAATTACTGTGACTACCTGCTATGAGTGATGGGTTTCTCGCTCAACGCAATATGTTTAGCTGTGCTATGCAGGACATTGGTGAATACAGGTGACACCCCAGCTCAGAGCTTTACGCTGTTACTATGAGAGACAGCCAAATACCTCTTATATTTCCTCTCCCTGCCACATGCCGGTTCTACCATCCTGCATGGGTCAACAGTTTGCTTTGCCAGGTAATAACATTGTGAATGCTGTCAGGACCAGTTGTGACTAATCAGCGTACTAACGTCTGCTGCCGAAAGGGTGGCGCCAAGGCAGGTTATCCCCTACAAGCCTATGACTTCGACACTGTAGTGTCGTTGGATTACGTTTTCGGGCATAGGTTATTGAACTCAATATATTCCTAAAGATACACTTCGGTCAGTGGATACTTTTCTTTTCTTTTCTTTCCATTCGTTGCTTTCGAATTAATGTGCCTTAACTACGTAGTGTGATATTGCTGCGTTGCTATTCAGCGTCGTGTTTTGGTCCACAGGTATTATTATTTGTGTCCACAGTATTTTATGTCTTATTTAAATGTTTCAAAATAAATTCGTAGATATTTTGGATGGCAGTTCTCACATGTGTCTTTGTGCAATGTTACGTAACACATCTTCAACTTTTGTTGCCCTGTACGTAACTTCCTCCCTAACTTCAGTCAGTTAATTTCAGCTAAAATTAGTTCGAATGGTGTTAAAAAAGGAATCATAAGTATTCTAAACGACGAGATAAAGTTCAAAGCCTGTCTGCATCTTAAAAAATATATGATTTAGACATGGTATCAGTGACGACGGTTCGTTGTACCGTAGGTCGCTGGATCAATGGAGTGTAGCATTTAACTGGAAAAGAGGCACAGGTCATTTCCATCTATAACTTTGGCCACAAGACCTACCTCTGTTGCCACTGTTTCTTACAGATTTATAGAAAATGCACTGATAAGCGAAAACATGATAACCACTGCCTACCGCTGGATGGAATGTCCCCTGCTGGAGTTGCAGAAACGTGATGCATTAAAGAAAGTACATTTCTGAGCATAGATGATACTAGCCGCAAATGGAGAAATCCACGGACATAAGCGACTTTGACTAAGGACACATTGCTATGGCAGGCACATGGGAACGAGAATCTCATAAACGGTGAAACTCGTAGGTGTTCACGTGTTGCAGTCGTGGGCATTTATGGCAAGTAGTTGTAGGAAACCACTAGTAGGCGACAAATTGTTGGGCGTTCACGCGTCATCACAGAACATGGAGGTTGGAGGACTGCCTACTCTGTAAAATAGGATAGACGATGATCTGCAGCATATCTGATGACGGAGTACAGAGCTGGTGCAAGCACAAGTGTTTTGGAGCACAGCGTTGAACATGGGACTGTGCAACAGACGAGCCTTACCTGTTCCAATGTGGACCCAACGACATCGTCGTTTACGGGCGCTCTGCACACAGGGTCATCGAGACTGGACCTTAAATCAGTGAATACGTGACGCGTGGTCAACAGAATCTCGTTTCCTATTACATAAGATCGATGGTAATATCCGGATAATCTCTAAACACGCACCTTGCCACAGACACAGGCCTGTGGAGGCAGAATGGTGCTATTTAGGACATCCGCTCTTGCTTCCATATTACCTGTGGTAGTAATCGAAGGCACCATGACAGCAGTCAATTAGGTGAACATTACTGCTGACTACGTACACCTTTTAATGCTTGCATTCTTGACGTCTTCCCTGACGGCAACGGCATCTTACAGCAGAAAAACTGGCCGTCTCACAAGGCCAGAATCGTGCCAAAATTTTTTTGAGGAGCATTATAATGAACTCACTTTTATGTCTTGACTACAAAATTCACCTGATCTAAATTCGATCGAATACATCAGGGACGCTATCGGGCCACATGCTCGCCCGCAAACAACCGGCCCGTAATATACCGGAATTGCGTGATATGTGAACACATTAAATAACAAAATTTTCAGAATAATTTTCGATGCAACTGTCGAGCGATTAATATCGATGTAAGTTGGGAACTGAGTTATCTTTATAACTTACGAAATGAATTATTTCATATGTTTATTACTTTGAAAAGATAAAGAGATACAGTAGTTATTTCTGTAGCTGTAAATGACTACACTACTCCAATGGCTTAAATTTGAATCAATTACAATTAAATATGTTGCTGTGAAAGTCAAGCATTTTGATTGGACGATTTGAGTTGGTGTGCTCCGTGCTGACGTGTACAATAGTGTCAGGAAGGAGAACGTAGCGGGGCTTTGAAATGTGCGGGTACGTTGTCAACGGCCGCAGATGTAAAATTAATGTTGTGGTGAATTGTGCGTCGAAACATTCTTAAGGTGACGTGGTGTTTATTTTCGCGTTAGTAAATCGCCTTTGAAATTCTCAAGTCGCAGATACGAGAATTTCCGGACGTACGGTGCTATGAAGTTTTATAAGCTAGAAGCATGGAACAATGACTGGAAAGCGTCACGTTGGTCGGCGTTTAAATGTATCGTCAGAAACTTGAAGAAGCTGTGTAAGAATATGGGCCACTACTTTTTCGACGACGCAGCCACGACGAGGGAAGACTTTAAATTTGTTTAGTAGACTTAAAACTGTAAGGAGTGCCAGTCATAATAGTGCAAGTATGAAAAAGAAATTAATTTGCATATTATAGTTCATTTATTAACAGTGAATCGATTTTAATTTAGCCTACAGTCTATTCATAATCCTAATTCCTGCGCCATATATTGCAAGTAGTAACTTGTATTAAAATCACGATCTTAAAAATCGTATCTGCCTCATTTCAAACTATGCTAATTCAAAGCATGATAAAATGCATATGCAGTTCATTTAAACTGTACTAAACCTAAAACCTATGCACTGGTTGCCTTTGTTTTTCCATTTGCTGACGTAAATTTTCTGAAAGTTTACAATCAAAATAAATAAATTTCAATAACTACTTAAGTAAAAGTTTTAAAGTTGGTTGCCTAAACGTGGCATCAGGGACAACACTGCTTGGTTCCATCTTGAATTTTTAAGTACAGTAAGAGAAATGATTATTTATTTACAGTAAATGTAAGAATTAATAAAGTAAATCAGTTCCTTCAGAAATTGGCGACCGTAAGAACCTAGCTACAATATTAATTTCAGGGGGTTCAGTAAGGTGAGTAACAATCGTTTCTTTTCCCTGTATCTGCAAAGAACGATTGTTGCACTTGATATAACCACGGTATCTAATCGACATAGAAGGTAGGCAGTGCAAGCTATAGCGCAGTGCTTTTGTAATTGTGGGTGAAATATACGTTCGAGGCCCTATATCTGGCAGTTACTTTGGAAGCAGTAGTCGATGGCCTTTATCGTCTAACAAAAACCCAGTTAGAGCACACATAGTTCAGATTAGATAAACAGTGATATTAATATCATTATTTGGCCAAGTAATAACAGTGCAAGTACTCCTTTGACTGACAGGGTAAAGCTTTTATGTTTGTTGAAGACTATAGCGAAGGCAAAAGCTACGATCTGTTTCACAGCCAAGGTCACACGCCAGAAGCAAGCAGACGCCTGGTGTAGAGCCCGATTTTACGTGGGCGGCCGAAGTCGCGGAACAGTGCCTTTCGTAGTTAAGAATAAAGATTTTGGCAGCACTTGACGACTTTAAACAATATTAACAAACGAAAAAAATAAAATTAAGATGAATCGGTCGTATAGTATCAATATTTTAGTAACGCATACGTAAGGAAGTTGATGTGACGGTATGCAATTTGTCGCCACATAAAAATACATATTGAAATATCGTTGAACTGTGGTCACACACTTGCTTCCAGAAACCTACCAAGGACTTGATGAATCCATGCAACCCATAATCACCACTGCAGTGCGTTCCAAAGGTGGATGAACACTCCATTAAGTAGGTAGTGAAAACGTTGTGGTTCATCAGTGTATACTGCCCTCACGTCTAGTGACTTTCCGAGAGAGCGAAAAACTCCTATGTAGGAATGAATATAGTTTAATAAACCACAGATCATATGAAATCAAACATTATCTGCTCATTCACGAAGTCCAGAAGACAGTAGATATCAAAGTTCAGATTTATCAAGTGTTTCTTGGCTTCCAGGAGGCCTTCGACATAATTCCACTCCATCATACAAAATATGGGAGTGTGGATCTCAGAATAAACGTGCATTTTGACTGAAGGCTCATATGAGAACACAACTCAGTATGTTGTATGTAACGGAAACTGTAATATACCAATTCAATGCGGTATATACAGTGACTTGTCCATGGAACGGACGTTTGTCATTATTCTGCAAGGAGTTGCATTGAAGGATATGTTCACTACACTGAAATATAGTTTTTACTTATTTGATTGTTTTGAAGTTGGCTTCCTTGCCTCCTTATAGAGGTATGATAACGACATGGGTCTGCATTGTACGAGGAACGACTTCTGATGCCAGGATTTTGAAAGTTTGGCGAATCCCTATCTACAAGACTAAATAAATATCTGCACTTTGAATATTTGTAGTTTAAATCTTAGAATATCGGAATAACAAAATCTGATACTCATTCTGTTATGCCGGAGCCAAGGTAGCCCCTGAGGGCCGACAACCCATATTACACCACAGAGGACGAGGTTGTCTATGTCCAAGGCGTACCAAAAGCACCATGGTAAACACCGGCTATTTACATACAAGATAATGGAAACTGACATTCCGAGCACTACTTCCTGCAGTGGGAGATCGAGTCACGGCCTGCAGGAAGTATCACTACGCCAAAAGCTGATTGGCTGGAGACAGCTATTTAGGGGCTAGAACCAGCCCCGAAGTTCAGTTCACTCTGGTTGCCGACCTCGTGTACTTCGACTGCTGAAGATTACGTCTTCGTTTCTGAATTGGACTCTTACTAGTGTGTGTGTAACCACGAACCTTTGTGGAGAATTAGAAGTGAACTTTTGTTTGCCTCAATTAGGAGACTTTTACTGGCATCGTTACTGTTTCCTTTTCGTTTGTTGTTCCGTCATCAAACTTGTGAATTTACCTCAATAAAAGTTGTGTCGGTGAAAAATTGCGAATTGTCAGTCACAACACATTCTCTTCTATGAATTATCAGTTTTAATTACAATATCTGCTTTCAATCGTATCACACACACGTACACGGCTTGTCTCCGTTATTCATAAACGACTGGTTTCACTCAACTGTTCCGTGCACGGCTATCTGCAACCATACGGATAAATGCTAGATTATTTCAACTCTTGTTGGCCTTTCTTTCGCACACTACGTTATTTACTGAATTTCCTGTTTAATTTGGCAATTCAATACTTTACAGAGCATTAGATCTGAAGACATACAGCAGCCGAAACAGGTCATCATTTTTAAATAAATGTTCATTGGGATCTTGACTGCGTTGTTAACTGATAATTTATAACAGATCGCTGTCAGATCTCCAAAGCATGGTAGCTATAATTAAATTCCGTATTAAAAATACTGTCCGTATGTTATTTCATCGTAGTGTCATGCAGTTTCCATGATGTGGCAGTACATGTCAGTTCTCACCAAGTACACATTAACCTACAAGTTAGATCAATAGTGCCATGTGTGTTTGTAACGGTATGGAACAAATCTTTACGTGTTTTGATGAAAAGTACAGATAAAGTTTGGTTTATTTGATGTGTGGTACAAAGATCGAAGTATTTTCGTTGACAAGCGAACCTTAACCTGTAAGTAACATCAGTAGTGCCGATAAGCAACTCACTTGCATTTTGATTCGTAATACAGAAAATTGAAATGTGGAAATATTTAGTTTGGGCGTCCATTGTGCCTCGCAATGTCAAGATCAGATAACTGACCTTTAGTAGACGACAAGTGCACTTTCACTGATAAGTTAGATCAGTAGTGACTATAAGTGAGCCATGCATATTTTTTCTGTTATAGAAAACTAAGTTAAAACAGTAGTGCTAAGTGTGTTTTCTACTCTCGTACCTGAAATCTCTATGTATTTTAATTAATAATATAATTTCAATACTGACCTGTGTGCGTTCACGGAATGAGTACAGAATATAGGGTTTAAGCTCAGTCCAAGCTGTCTTAGTGTGTCATACTATGCTCATAAGCCAGAAATATGGCAAATCGCTACCATCTTTAATCTTAAATGGTACAAATAACTACTTCTCTTCCTCAGCAAAGAGTCAAGGAATAATAATAGATGAAAAACTAAACTGAGCTGAGCACACAGCTGCAATGTGTAAAAAAAACATCAACATCTCATCATGCCCAACGAAAATATAAAAAGTTCTTCACGTTCCGCCACGAACAGAAACTTGTACAAACTCTTATACTTCGAACTCTTTATTACAACGATATTATCCTGCAAACTCTTTCCCAGGAAAATTTACAGTGCATGGAAGTGGTGATGAACGCCTGCATTCGATGTATCTGTGATGTTCGACTTTTCGATTATGTTCCACCATCTTGTACATAGCCATCCTGGCTACATGCAAGCAGACAAAGAGATTTCCATACACTCTTTTCCTCTACTCTCTTTTCAATGTATACTTTTTCTCGTATCGCACCTCGAACTTAACGCTCTTGTCAGAACAGCATAGCAGAAATACTCGTTCGCATCAGAACAAAATCCTTTCAGTCCCACTTCATCACTTAACCGCTTTCTCGAAGTCCTTTTCGATAGCTAGAAGCAGACTCTGGAAAGTCCGCTCTCATTATGTTACAGAACTAAATAATGTCTTCCGTTTCAAACGACTATCAATGAAATATCTACCGAAGCAGCAGTAAAGTTTACTTTTGTCTCCATACGCAATCATCACCCCATTACAATGTTCCTTCCAACCAGATCTTCCCCATTTCCCGGTGCTCTTAGCTGGCGCAGTCTACCGAAATTTCTTTCCCTCAGAACTCGCTACGTCAGAAATAGCTTAGGTATTCCCACAAGTACGCTTTCTATCTGCCGGGATAACTGCTATTACTATTATTATTGTGCATCCACAGAAACAGCAGTAACATTACTACTAGTATTAACTTTATTGTTCTTACACAGTACTGTTTATTCATGTTTTCTCTACATTATTCAAATAATTCTAATTATATTAATACTATTTTACTACTAACTGTCATATTAAAATTATTGTTATTTCTCAGAGAAATATTACGCGAAAAAGAAAAGTACTGTATTTGCAAAATTCTGGTCAGATGTAAGAGAAGACCGGCACGCCCTAATCTCATCAGGTTAAAGAAATATATAAAAGAAATTTTATTCTGATGCAAACATCGAATTTTCGTTCATGATCAGAGGCATGCATTGGTACTTGTGTATTACAACAAGTGACATGTGTGTTTTCTACTGTTATGGAAGAAAACTTTATATAATTAATAAATAATTCAGACAGTTTTAGTATGGTGCGAAGATACATTTTTCGAGAGGTCGTACTTTCCTCTCTGTTGAATCTTGTCCATCATTGTCTTTAACCGTCATGTCGTATTTGATGCATTTCGATCTTATACTTGCGAACTGCAATTTAAATTATATAACTCATTACAGTTCTCGCCAAAATGCAACACTTTTTTCCGGTTTGTTGTGCTGAAGTGTCAGAAAAAGTGGTGCCAGTGAAATGGAACACAACCACACCTAGGTTCTAGATTAAAAGTAATAAAAACATATTATCAAATCAATAGCATTATTGTGATTGATGCTGAGAGAGGACAAGTTACTCTCTCACCTATTTTTCATAGAGATTTTGTTACAACGTTATGCAACTTGAGCGAGACTCTAGAATGTTAACGGCCTGAGCAGGCCCATCCCTCAGTAAATGTTGCCGGACAGGCCCACAGCCGCACAGAGCAGACAGAGCACCCCCTAGTCGAGACAGGTCTCCAGCAGGACAATGCCGCTATACCTACACTGGCGCCAGCAAAAGGCTGGGCTGGGGGCGACGGACTTAAAGGGTGCGTCTACACAGTGGAGTCGTAAACCGAGCATTGTGTGCAGCGCCACGCATAATAAAAATTCACGTTTTCGTGTTTGCTCATACTTCAAAAAGGCCTGTGACCCAATTCCATCGGCCACCTCAGTCGTATAAGAAACTCTGGCGGCTGAGAAACGTTTAGAGATATAATCTTAATGACATCTCATTGCTAGGAGTAACTTCAGAGAAAAACATCTTCTCCTACCGCGAAAACTTAAAAAAAAAGCCAGTAATTGGTGGTTTCTTCTTTTTTCCAGAGGCGCAGGTTTCTTAACTTTCGTGCTGGTTCGACATGAGTTTGTGCTGTCGTGTAGGAGGGGAGATTTGGAACCTCTAAAGCCCTGTGATTGGCTCAAGACGGGGTGGAGGCGATGTCGTTCCTGCACTTTGTTGGAAAACTGTTTAAATCTGGAGAGGTGCGAGGCATTCGGGTTCTGGACTTCGGTCTGGAAGCAACTTCTGGTCGATGCTCTGGCATGTGAGGTTGGTGCTTGTGACCTGTCCTGAGACTGACTTCACTTGCGAGTAGTTAGACTGGGGAGTCTGTGGTGAAGTTCTTACTGTACCGACAGTGTGACTTCAAACGTCTCGGACTACTCGTTTGCTGAGGGCGCACTTATTCGTTTTTGGTTTACCAGTCTTGATGTTTGGCATCCTTGCGCGCTCTGTCGTATTAGTAAGCGAAATTGGTCCTTGGTACAACCAGCGAATGGGTGTGTCACACACTGAAATCTACTGTCATTTCAGGGCTCTGGTAGAGAGTAAATTGCGATCCGTCTGCCTGATCGATAGATCGTGGGATTTTGCATTTCTTTCAGGGCCGTGATCGATTCACAGGTGCCGCCTTACACCTCGCCTCCGCCGCACACATCACGTCAGCTGCACGTTACAGCGCTGCACGAAGTAAATAGGGTAACATACTGCTGCTCCGGCCTTGTTGCCACTTGCTCTCATCTGCACCAATATACACTTCTGTAGATTTGAACAATCAAAGTCTGCTCAGCGTTAGATTAATTCTGATTGCGCTATCCAAATTTTTAGGGCCAGTGTACTTGACTCACTTCTGCCACCCACGATCCTTGTCCATTGTGGTCTTAAACCACCTGTTAGTTGTTTACGATATTCTATCATAACGTGTTTAGCATAGATCATATCTGTCTTTGTTTTTGGAAAATAAATATTGTCAGTAAACTACATTTTGCATACATTCTCAACGATTTTTATACAGCCCCCAAGCAGGTTAACTTTCATTGTCACATGCCAGGATAACTTTCATTGTGGCGTCCCTTGCCAGGATAACTTTCAATGCATTATCTTCTTCTCCCCTAAAGTGGTGATTAGTTAGTTCGTTCTTCTAAAATTGCCTCATTAGGCCTAAGATGAAGTGTCAAATATTACTGCATTGCCTACTTAACATGTTATTTTAACGATATATGTTTTGTAATATTATAGAAGAGTAATACAGTCTATGTAGGCATCTAAATAGCATTCTGACACTTAATCTGAAAGTCCACAGTCGTGTATTAGCTGTAAAGCTTATCACGCCCCATAAGTGACCCAATAATTGCACTCTTCCTGTAGATCTAAAGGTGCCTGTCAATCGGTACAGTCATATCCTCAGAGTATATTTTGGCTTTTCGTATACAGCGACGCTTACATTTACTATAATCTTCCCCTAACCAGTTCTGATATATAAGCTCTTCAGCAACCTCTTTGCTTGATCACTCTTGCAGACTTAAATCTTTGCTCTCAACCAACAGTATAAGTTCACAGGTTTGAGCACGTGGTATTTCTCGTTTGAAAGTAGTTTACAATTACTCTTGGTCACTTATTATCTAGACTTCGTATGGTATAGTCGAAGAGGCACTTTGTATAATGTCTCTGACGTTGAGAAGGAAGTTACTTTTATCTTGCTGTGGTCCACGCTGTTGAGCTTGCATCGCTGTGCATAAGGAACTAAATGTGGTTACTGTGATGATGATTTCTTTTGCGTGGTGAGGTTATTTCGGGAATGATCACTTATATTACTCCACGTGTAGATATCTGATCGCGTGTTTCTGCGAAGTCTTATAGGTGCTTGGAGGTTGCTATCACAAACTGTTCGATAGCTGATTATTGCATCACTCGTTGCTTTATTTAAATTCAAAGACATTAATTTTTCCTGAAGTGTAAGATTAATTTTAGAAGGTTTCATAATGAAGTACTTCAGAAGAATTTGCCTTTATTTATAAAGTTGAATGTAGGCTGGAATATCCCTAAGGCGTTGTAAAGTTTTTCTCTTGTTTTTAAGGTCAATATAAATTGCTTGTTAAACTCATATTTTATGAATTCATTTACTAGAATCATATCATACATACTTTTCACTTCATCTATTTGCATATGTCATGGTAGTGAGTCACCATCTTGTTGTTTTACAAATATTATCCACGTATCTCACAGCTACTCTGACGAATCACCACTAAACTACAGAGCTAACGCCGACAATTATATAGAAACTCTCTGCATATTAATTAGGTTTCAGGTGCTGATAACAAAAATAAGTCATTTGGGCTATTGATTGCGCTGTGAGACATGGTATTATGTCACATTACTATTCTAATACAATACTGGTATGAAGTGAACACAGATTGCGACTGATCACTTTGGTAACTCACTAATTATGCATTCTGAATTTATGTGTACAGAAAAGGGTGGACAGCTCATTGCACAGCTGCACATTATATGTAGGAAGCCGTCATATGTTTGAAATAATCTATTACATCTATGAACGCATTTTTTTATTGGCTACCTACACATATCAGACACTCAGGCCTTCCCTCCTTTTCATTGCACTGAATTGATGACAGTGTGTACTGTGTGAAAATGTTCTCCTTATTTTCAGGTCAGATCACATCACTAAGTTTATTCTCTTTGGTATTAGAAATTGAAACTGAATATCTTCAAAGTATGAGCACTTATTCGTCAGTGCCTATGGGAGTAGACTATGCTCCTTTCAAGGTTACTCATTATTTTAGCTAAAATGCATTTTTTAGGTCAATGATACAAACAATTTAGAGGCGTAACCGTTTAATTTGGAGCTCCATTGCGCCTTACACCAAGTGTGGTACAATTATAAAAGTTTTCTTGTCGCCCTTTCAAAAAACCTTTATAATGGACAAAATCAGCCCTTTGAAGCCTAACCTGTAAGTTAAATCAGTAATGCTACACATATTTCGACAGAAGTTTTAGTTGTTTAAATAATGTAAGTTACAACATTATTGTCAATATCTTTACATATTTTTGACATATTTTAGATGCAGAAGTAACATTGACAGAAACATCATGGTGTTAATGAAGCTTACACATTTTTGACAGATATTTTAGTTGTGGAAACACTGTAAGTTACTCCCATTGCCAATTTTTGACAGAAATGTTAGACAGAGAAATAACATTGACTCAAAAATTATGTTGCTGATTAAGTTTATATATTTTTGACACTAATTTTAAATGTGGAAACACTGACAGTTACACCTTTACATATTCATGAAAGGCATTTCAGATGTGGAAACAACGAGACACTTGACAAACATTGTGTTGCTGATGTATTTTTGACAGACACATTTTAGTCTCGGAAATAATGCAAGTTACACCCTTTACATTTAGACATGCAGATAACATTGTGACATGTGACATAAATATTGTGTTGTTGTTGATGTTTAAATACCTGTGGCAGACATTTTAGACATGGAAATAACAATGTCATAAGCACTGTTTGAGTGCTTAAATATTTTAGGACATAATATAGACATGGAAATACTGTAAGTTGCACTCTTTATGTACTTTTGATAAATAATTCAGGTTGTTTGGATACGTTTTGAGGGCTAGGATGGTAAAATGCTAGGTCGTGATTGTCTGTTTAGGCCGACCGCTGTGGCCGAGCGGTTCGTGGCGCTTCAGTCCGGAACCGCGCTGCTGCTACGGCCGCAGGTTAGAATCCTGCCACGGACATGGATGTGTGTGATTTCCTTAGGTTAGTTTTAAGTAGTTCTAAGTCTAGGGGACTGATGACGTCAAATGTTAAGTCCCATAGTGCTTAGAGCCATTTGAACCATTTTTTGTCTGTTTAGTTTCTACAGCCGGTAAAATGGAGGGCAGTGGTTGGCTTTCTCCTTTTACTGGTTGCTGAAATATTGCGTTCTGATTAAGGGAGAAGTAGGGAAGTATGTGAGGGGGGGTGTGTGTGGGAGGCAAGGGGGAACTGGTTATGGCTTAGGAATGGGTCGTAATTCCTCAATGTAAACAAGGTATGCTATAATTCCAGTAAGTATGCTACTAGCACTGTTGCAGATTATTCAAAGCATGAGCTAAAGACATGACAGGAGAAGATGTGCACTTCTCAGCCGAACTGTTACAAATAAGCCGATCATCGAGGAGACTGGAGTGGTAGAGTAGAGTAACCAACAAATAATTCCAAAAAATGGGGAATATAGATGAAACTGGGCAAAAATTAATCGAATTCGAGAGAAAACCCTGAAACAAAATAAACGCTTACAGGAAAAATCGAAAGAAATATCACGAAGAATTGTCACTTGAACAGATAAAGATCATGAACGAGGTTCAGAAAGTAAAAATGGAATTAAGTGAATGAAGTAGTCGTATCAGGAAACCACTATTAACCTGGTTAATGAGTGTGAGAGTAATAAAGGTTACACCAGCAAAACAATTAGCAGGGTATAGCAATAAGAAGAAACTAGAAGTTCATGAGACAGTGCAAATGGATGCGCCAGTATTGTCAAAACAAAAGCTGTTAAAGGTTGTGCAGGCCGTTTTTGATACCAGTAAAAGGGAATAAATTATCAACATCGCACTACTACTAGTGGTTCCATTAGTCTGACTTAACCAAAATCCTTATAAAGTACTTCATGGTGAAAATTATTGGCAGATTAAAGCTGTGTGTCAGTCCTGGACTCGAACATGCCTTTCGCAGACAAGTCTTCTACGAACTGAGCTACCCAAACACAACTAAGGACTTATCTTCGCAGCTTTACTTCTGCCTCATCTTCTAGCAGTTTCATTCTGGAATCATTTGGTGGTATCTAACCAGAATAGCGTAAAAGGATAGTGAATGTCATAGTCTCATTGTTGCTCGCAATACTCCTTATACAGGCCTTCAGAACCAGCCAAGGGATATGGGAGCCATCCACTGATACACCTGGAAACTTGTTCAACACCTTGCAATTCATTGTTCTGCGGTCATTGGTTGAAAAGCTTGCTACACGGTGTAGCGCAACGCGACATTTCCACACGAGATTACTTGACAGGTATCTCCGCACCAGTCGTCAGTCGAATGGCACGGCTAAGCTTATACAATGTCGCCGAGAAGCATCACCAGTTAGCTAAAGCAACGGATCTACGAGCCATCAGCTAGCTCTGAATGTCCTGGGCTTCGAACTGGATCTACTGATGTGAGGTCTCCCAGGAAATGTCGTCTGACACTCCAGCCCATGTCCGAGGTCCCGAGTCGGACGTTGGGCCTGCACAGTTTCTGCCAGTTGCCATGGGCCGCGGATGGTACACGCCATCCTAGAAGGCTTGCCTTGTTACACCGTTGAGCTGACAAACAACTGGATCAGCATGGTCGCTGCCTGCCACCACTGGCTGTTATCTCAGCATACTAGACACCATTGCACCTGCGTCACTACCGTCGAAGTACTGTATGGAGGGCGTGAAACAATAAAGAATGTACGTGTCACTGCAGTACTGGAGAATTTTTCCCACAGCTTCCCTCATAAGCAACTCTGCAGCCAGAACCAGCCATCCCAAAACACTGGACTCAGAAGTGGTTGCATTACAACACACAATAGAAATCTTCGATTATTTTTTCCAAATAAACCGTGCCCCAAATATTGAAGTTTTCAAATTTCTCCCTCGGTGCATCTGGTCAATGAATGAATAAACGATATTCTTCTTAGTGTACCTGAGACTAACCTCTCCTATTGCAACAACTGACAACTTTTGCAGCATGGGTGATCAGTGTTACAACTCGTAAGATGTGTTCATAGATTTGGCTCTTTCCATTATTTTAAGACTCATCAGTAGGACAACATTTTAGTTTACGAGTATTTGGCATCCATACCACACTTAGTCCATTGTAAGTTTTAATGTGACTGAGATACAGTGAATGTAAAGCTACATGAAGTCAATTGCTCGCTCGAGAAAATATTATGAAGCACAACAAGGTAGGTAGGCCACCCAGAATGCAGCACATACGATTTGTGTAATTCGTTGGGAGAAAGGATGACGTGACTTAATTTTAATCCATAGGTATTAGAGTTACTTTAATACTGATTAAAGACAAAATTATTAGAATCAGTAGGACGAGACTGTTAATGGTGGAACTGTTTTAGAATAATTTAAAATTTTGGTTTATTACATACTGCTATGGAGTTCAGTAAGTGTAATGTACTTGTTTGTTCATACTTACATATAATTATTGAATTGATTATCTTAAAAAGCCAAAGTTGATCCACATGTCACACCATCAATTGATAGTGAACGTCTGCATGAAGTGGTTTCTCTTAACCCTGTACGATACCACACCAACTCATGAAATACAGTGAACTATCTAAACGTAATAGTCGTGAGAGGTGGCACACCACTTTCTCACTTCAACAAATTTTTCAGTCAGAGTAACGTTCATATTTCAGGTCATGATTTCGGTGTTCCCCAGCGTACATTTGATATGTAAGGTTTATGACGTTTCTATATGAGGAAATTGTGAGCAGAATGTTCTTATAACTGCATGTGTAACCTGTAGATAACTTGTACCTGAGGGGCCATACTGGAGGCAACGGAGAGCAAGGACAGAGATGAATTGGCGGCCATAAATGCTGAGTGGAGTTATCTGGCTGTGTGAGTGATTCCGGGAAGCAGTATTCAGTCAATCGTACCTGCAAATGGACTTCTGGCTAAAATCCTCACCTCCTTCAGTTTAGGGACCGATTCGCAATAAAAAAAAAAATACCTGGGCCACGCGGCAGTCCATTGTGAAGGCGACCAATTGGCGGAAAATGGGTAGAGGGAGCCATTTAAGAGAGAGTGCTGTAAACTGAGCCTTTGTGAAAACGGTAGGAAGGTCACAAAATTCCATGCATTCTCATGGTAGAAGCTGGGACGACATGGACAGAGTGGCTGGAGTACGTGTTTAATGGAGGCAAGACTGAAGCGACCCCTGTCGCGAGGAGATCGCCAGGTTCCTTTAGCAAGCGGCAAATACATATATTTCATGGGCACGACTGTCTGGGAAGCTTAACAGCCTTCTTTCAGAAACTGGAACTGGTTGGCCGAGAAAGACTACATCTGTCCATAAATGATGGAGCGTGGTCCCATCTAGGTTGATGTTTTTTCCGAAAACATGGCCATGCTTACGGTGAGAACGACACCTCCCTAGTCTAAAATTTTCTTTTTCCAGGCAAGAGAGACTTGGAGTCGCTGAATGGCTCCTCTCGGGATATGCAAAGCGAAGACTTGCTCTTCCAGCATGGGAACCCCAGTGCTGTGTCTGTGTTGGTTACCAGGGCAGCAGAACAGTCAAGAAGAGAGACTCGATGAGTAGAGGATAGTTCAACTGGTTTGTGCAATGTGGGGGCGGTTTCGTTTTTGATAATTCGGCTCCAGTACGGAGGCTTGGTGGAAGTGGTTGTGATTGTTTCCCTTCTTCGTCTTCTGGTCCTCCCCTGGTGAAGAAGTTCAGGTCTTTTCCTAGTGGGTGAGACTTCTATTCAGTATGTTGTTGTGGACTAAGAGCAAATGACACTTTCCAGCTGTACCGACACTGGAACTGTATATCTCTCAGACATATGGTGTGTCATGAGGGTGGACTTATTCGTCCTGAGTCGGCCGTCTTACATTTGACAATTCCAGCCCACACCATCGCGCCTGTGAGTCGAATTGGTCTGGTCAGACCAGCGAAAGAGTGCACCTCATACTGAAATCTGCCGGGACTCCTGGGCTCTGATAGGGAAGTTTCCCGCTTTGTGATAATCAGAACGGCAGACCACGTAGTTTGCAAACTTTCGTGGACGCGTCACAACATTACAGCTGCCGCAGCGCACCGCTCCTCGCCCACAGCGCGCCGTTTCCTGCTGCCGCCTTAATCAAGGCGAAAGGGGAAAACACTGCTGCACCGGCATGGCGTTGTTAAATGATATTCACAGCTCTCTGTTCTCAGGTGAACCATAGTTTGCGGAACTCTTGGTTGTAGTTGATTTCATTTGATTACAGTTGGGCCACACAATGGATTCATGTAAGCGAAGTCCGATTGCCTTGTAAAAGGGATTAATTCAGGGAGAATTTGTATATCTTCCACTTCAGTGTATACTTTGCCAATCAAACACCATTCCTTTTCTGATTTGTGTTCGTCATTTTTGTGTACGATTTATCAGCTAGTTGTAGTTACAAAAGGATTAATTAATTTGTCATTATTTTTTAAACCTACATACGCCACTTTTCTCATTCATACTCCCTCAACTATTCAATGTTTGTATTTTATTGTGGTTGTATACGGGCACAACACAGATTTAAGGTTAAATATGATTAAATTAATTAATCTGATAATTAATATGAGTTCTGGAAGTGACCAAAGGCATAGGCAACTTAAGTGTCATGACTAAATTCACTAATTTATGTATAAAAATTAAGGGTGTAGCTTACGATTTGAAACTTATTGAGAAGATGACACTTTTCTTTATGTAAAAATAGTAACATTTAGCATCACTCACACATATCTTTATGATTAAAGCAAGCGACGTCTTTCGGTCATTAGACATGTAAATTTGGTAGCACAGGCCACCATGGTATGAAATAAAGATCTTTCTTCTCTGTAATAATGTGGACTATTCAGATTAATATTTAATAATCAATCTTGTAAACGGGTACTATTTTGACTAGTTCGATACAACACACATAATGTAAACTTCAAACGACTGTTACCTACGTGAATTACGTTTAATTCGTCTTTGTGACCCTGTTAGTACTCTAATGCTCAGTGAATGCGACCAAATAACTGACGTTTTTTATGCTATTTTCGACGCTTTCCTAGTCTGTTGACACCTCAACGCATCTGTTACGTACCCTAACCTACCTTCACTCTGTAACTGTAAAACAAGATTTGTTATGACTTGGTAGTACCTATTTGTGTCACTACATAAATCTTTTTTCGAAACTTTCTTTGTTTCAGCTATATGTCTGTGGACCAACTTACCAAATATACTGCACCAGATAAAAAATTACACTGCTGTCAGAACGAAACTAAAGATATTCCTTTTATCACTGGCGTATTATCCCACAACTCATCTTCTGGAAATTTGGAAATTTTTGGTAGGTTCCTATGGGACCAAACTGCTGAGGTCATCGGTCCCAGGCTTACACACTACTTAATCTAACTTAAACTAACTTACGCTAAGGACAACACACACAATAAAGACCGAGGGAGGACTCGAACCTCCGACGGGGGGAGCCGCGCGAAGCGTGACAAGGCGCCTTAGGCGGCAACCCCGGGCGGCACATCTTCTGTATCAACGTCCAATTAGTATCGCTCTCCTGTTCGTAAGATTACTCTTAGATTTCCTCATGTCTCTGCTTTCCTACGTTTCTCCATAGCCCTTCCTTTCTTTTTATCTCGTCTGACTTTTTCTATACTTTCTATTTCAGACCAACCAACTCGTTTTCTAAATTCGGTTCTTCCCCTATGGCTGCCATGATTTTTGTTAGTGTATCTATACACTCAGCCGATAGTGGAGTTGCACTTCTGAAAGACGATTTTATGACTTTGTTAAGTAGACTAAAATTACTGTCATACATAATCATATATCATTCTTATCATTATCATTATTATTATTATTATTATTATTTGTATATTTAAATTTTGAAACAATATTTCTTGTATAAAGTGTTCTGTTGTTGGAAAAGAGAATTTCTAAAAGACTGCCAAGTTATGTCTAAGAGAAGATAAAACGCTCAAAATTTACAAAGTACAATAAGTAAGTAACTGGTCGTCTAAGCATTCTTATTAGAAACTGATACTGACTATCGAACCGAAACTGAATATAGTTTTGTATTCAAAATACTGGTAGTGTATTCGATCGTCTGTACTATCACAATGTGTAATCTTGTTACAATGTTCTTGTCTAATAATCTATATTACTCCAGAGGTTTTATATCTCTCAGCCGACTTATCATTGGCTTGAAACTGAAACTGCAACCTGTTCTCGGTCTCTAGTACTGCAAAGAATTCGGAACGTTTATTTTTAGTAAACAAAATAAAACATGAATAGTGCAAAATTCAGGAAACTCATGTTTAAAACACCGAACTTTCTCTCAGGAATTATTGCATACAGTGAGTGCATCACATCATCGTCACATCAGTCGTCATAAATAAGTTACCGATACTGTTTTGTCAGTTAGAATATAATTATTGCAAATAAAGACTGTATGTTAAACACAAAAAAGTATGAAAATGATCATAAAATGAGTGAATCATTTAATTTAAACGTATTCAATAGGACAACGCCCTTCTCGCTCGAATGAGGTCTAGCAATTTGTATGCACGTTCTCGTAAGTAGTGAAACTATTTCATGTGATTAATACGTAAACTGTGGACAACTTTTTAAAAATAAATTCGGAAACTCTGAAAATTGCTTTCTGTTTTAGTTTATGACTCACAACTTCAACAGAGACCAATTTTCAAGTTTCTGACATTACTCGTTGAACAAATGACGCTGTTGAAATAAGCTGGTAACTTTCGCACAAACATTTCTAGCGGGCAGAGGAGGGACAAATCCGTGCAATATCTTTCAGTGTACTTGCCAACTGTCACACTTCCAATATTAACGGCTGATATTGTTCTTCTGATAAGAAAACTATTTCCTCAGGCGGTGTTTTGATGAGGAATAGCTGGTGTGATGGACGTAAAGTTACCTCTGTGATGGGATTGGCTGCTATGTATTTGCGCTTGTGGAACTTGTTTTCGACACAGTAGTGTAGCACCCTGATGAAGTTGGGTGGTCTTGCTTATAAGCTTGTAGTTTAGCTGATAGTTGCTGAATTTTCAGATTCAATTACTCTGATCTTATTACTTCTTAAATACCTAACAAAGTGAAATTCCCGCGAGTAAAAGGTACATGACTTGACAAAGGAGAAGAAAAGAGACAGTGGACTACAGCTACAATGTACATCGTTATTTGTTATATTCTGTTAATCTGTTCATTTCAGTGCACAGCGAACCCATCCAGTCACTGATATTTCCACTTAAAAATCACATATTACAACAGGCCGTGTTGTCTAAACACACTGTTCTGTTTTCAGGATCGTGATCGACAGCACCATCCGTTGGCTGACCGCAGTAATATAACGGAGCCTTGCAGCTACATTTTCAATTAACTTACGCTCCTTACAAGTGAAACACTGCTGTTTATTCTAAAATCAGTCTCCAGAAAATTTAATTTAACGCTTATTTATTGATATTTCAGCACTGTCTTCGAAAAGTTTTTTTATTTTTCTAATAATTCTATTTATTCTTCCACACGTTTAAAATTACCACGACTTCCAAAAGTAGCTTCTTGCCTATCAAACGCTGTTCTAGCTAGACTTCACCAGGTATATATCTGAAGCAATAATTAGAATATTATTGTGAGTTTTGCAGCGATGATACTTTTTAGTGTATCATATTTTGAGTTTTCATCGATGTTAATCCACCGAAACGCCATGTACAGGGTGAAAATTATTGAATTATTTGAAATAAAATCGTCATAACTTTTGAACGGTTTCCGTTAGGACGTTCAAACTGTACGGTTGCCCGCGGGGCACAATAGGAATTATATGGTTTGGTTTAGCGAAGGAACTCATAGGTTCGTCAGTAAGAAAAATAGGTTCATTTCGCGATCGAGAAGTATCTTCACACTCAACGGGTGACTGTGTGGTGTGCAATGTCCAGTCACGGAATAATCGGTGCGATATTCCTTGATGGCACTGTGACTACCGAACAGTACGTCAGGGTTTTGGAAGATGATTTCATCCCAATTATACAAAGTCGCCCTGACTACGACAAGATGTGGTTCACGCAAGACGGAGCTCGACCCCATCGAAACAGAAGAGTGTTTGATGTCCTGCAGGAGCACTTTGGGGACCGCATTCTGGATGTGGGTACCCAGAGGGCACTGGCAAGGGCCTCGATTGGCTACCATGTTCTCCGGATCTGAGCCGGCCGAAGTGGCCGCGCGGTTCTGGCGCTGCAGTCTGGAACCGCGAGACCGCTACGGTCGCAGGTTCGAATCCTGCCTCGGGCATGGATGTGTGTGATGTCCTTAGGTTAGTTAGGTTTAACTAGTTCTAAGTTCTAGGGGACTAATGACCTCAGCAGTTGAGTCCCATAGTGCTCAGAGCCTATCTCCGGATCTGAACACATGTGAATCCTCTTTGTGGGGCTATTCTAAAGACAAAGTGTACAGTAATAACCCCAAAACCGTTGCTGAACTAGGAACAGCCATTCAGGAGGTCATCGACAGCATCTCTGTTCCGACACTTCAGCAGGTCAAGCAGAATTCCGATATTCGTCTGCGCCACATCATCGCCAATGATGGCTGACATATCAAACTTGTCATAACCTAAACCCGAATATCTGTAGTGACGTTTACATGTTCAATAAAGTGTATGCATGCCGTAGTTTTTAACTAATTTACCTTTTTTCGTATTGTTCAATAATTATCACCCTACGTATGTTTTTGGATAGGGTCCGCCTTTAGCAAAACACAATTTTGTTTTTTAACCCAAAAATGTTTCACTACAGTTGCAGCATCTTCAGTGGGCTTTTATTTTTCATTTGTTAAAGATAAAGAGTGTTCTTTGCTGTTTGTATACAAGTAGCTATTAGTTTTTAAATCGTAATTACAGATATTTGAAAAAACACATAAATTACGAATTCATACCTTTTTACCACTTGGTGTGGTTTTTCTGATGTGTTGTGTTTCTACAGTGACCGTTTTGTTCCTCAGTTTGTCATCTGCAACTACTTATACCTTAAAGTAGGCATATTGTTTAAGCCAAAATTACGATTTGAAAACTTGTTATTTCTATGCCTGGAATTATTTAATTCTATGCGTGTGTGTGTGTGTGTGTGTGTGTGTGTGTGTGTGTGTGTGTGTGTTTGTGTGTGTGTCTATTTACATAATGTTTCACTTACATTTTCCTATTAATCATCTTCATCACTGTCAAACACTATATATTGAGTTGCCAGCTGTAAAAACAAACATGATGGGCAGTGGAACAATTGAATGTATAAAAACAAGATAGCTGGCAGTGGAACAGTTGGTGTTCCTGGCGGTTGTTCTGAATCTTTCAGAGGTGGCTGTGATTTTTATTCTTTTGTGTGTGTGTGTGTGTGTGTGTGTGTCTGTGTGTGTGAAAAGAGAGAGAGAGATAGAGTGACAGTAGGTTTTGGGATTTGTGTGTGTTTGTGTATGTGTGTGTGTGTGTGTGAGAGAGAGAGAGAGAGAGAGAGAGAGAGAAGGGAGAGAGAGTGAGTGAATGTGACAGTAGGTTTTAGATTTATTTTTTGTGTGTGTTTGTGTGTGGGGGGAGGGGGGGGAAGGGGGGCTGGGATGGTGTGGTGGGGGGGCGGGTAAGACCTCTATTGGTTGGTCTTGGCTAATAATTCCTTGAGGGCAGAGAACAGAGTGCCATTGCAGAGAGCTGTGTATTCATTTGTCACTTGTTTACCTTCCACTATGGCTTTTGTATATGATAATTTTTTTCAATTATTAGTGTTTTGCGGACTGTTGCTGCACTTGAGAATTTTCGAATCCGTGTTGGTGTTTGTTGGGTTATGTTTCGTGTCCATGAAGTGTTCAGCAGATGTGGAATGGCAGCTGTTACTTTTTAATGCTCTTCTGTGTTCTGTGTATCTGGTATTAAAGTTGCCCTATATAAACTACTTTGCAGTCCTGGCATGTTAGTTGGTAAATACCAGATGTGTTGTGTTTGTCTGTGCTTGTGTTGGTTGTCCTTAGTTTTCTCTGTGTTGAGTTGTCTGTCCTGTAGGCTATTTTTAGCCCTTGCGTTTTGAGTATGTTCCCTATTATGTGGACTGCTTTGTTGTTGTAGGTAAGAGTGACCCCTTGTTGTCATTGTGGGAGTTTCCTGTTCATGTGTGCTCATGAGTGGGTTCTGTGTGTTTGTAAGTTGAATAGGAGACTTTTGTTTTTGTGTGTTTGGTGTCCATTTTAATTTTGTGGTTCAGTTTATCTATATTGTTTGTGTCATATCCACTCTCTACTGCTATTTGTCTGATTGGCTGCAATTCATTCTTGTAGTTGTTTTCAGTGAGTGGGGTTTTGTTCAGCCTGTGTAGCATACATTGAAAGTTGGCTAGTTTGTGTGTAATCGGATGATTAAAGTCTTTGTGAATGGCTGTGCTGGTGGTGGTCACTGTCCTGAATATAGAGAATTGGTGTTTGTTGTTGTGTCTGTATATTGTGAGGTCAAGGAAGTTTAACCTTTTGTCATGTTCTGTTTCTATGGTGAATTTTATTTTTGTGTGTACTTTGTTTATATCACTGTGGAGTTGTTGGATGTGACTTGGTGTTTCATCTATAAGGCATATGATGTCATCTACATAACGGTACCAATATATTATCCAGTACTGTTTGGGTCTTACTACTGGTTCGAATATTTTATTTTCAATATGATTGAGGAAAATGTTAGCTAGGAGTCCACTGACTGGTGACCCCATTGGAAGCCCGTCTTCTTGTGAGTAGAATTGATTGTCAAATGAGAAATAGTTTTGCTCTGTGATTGGCTTTAGAATGCTAGCTACTTCTTTTAGTGGAGTTCAGGAATTTTGGCTTGGTCTTCTAATTGTTGTTTGATGATGTTGATGGTTTCTCTGGTGGGGATATTGGTGTACATGGATGTGATGTCAAATGATGTGAGTGTCGCTGTTGTGGGTATGTTGATGTCTTTGATTTGTTGTATCAGCTCTTGAGTGGAGTATATGCTTCTGTTATTTCTGTATATGTAATGATTCTGTAAGTATGTGCGCACTTCTCTGGCTAAGTGCTATGTGGATGCACTTCTGAAATTGACTGCAGGGCGTATTGGAATGCCATCCTTGTGGAGCTTTAGTAGGCTGTTCAGTGTGGGTGCTTGGTGGTTCTTACGTTTCAACCATTTTGCTTTCTGATTTATGAATATGTGTGACATATTTTATAGGATTGTTAGTGTGTTTTTCTGGTATCTTTGTGTTGGGTCACTGGTTAGCTTTCTTATGTTGTTGTCTTCCAGGAATTTTAGATTTTTTTTTCTTGTATGCATCCTGCTTTATTATTATCATGGTGCTGCCCTTGACTGATCTCGTAATCAGTGCCTCATTGTTTTTAACTCAGCTCTCTGCAATGGCACTCTGTTCTCTGCCCTCAAAGAATTATTAGACAAGATCAACCAATAGAGTTCTTAACGCCCCCTACCCCAGCCCCCCGCCCCACACACACACAAACCCACACAAAAAATAAATCTAAAACCTACTCTCACACTCACACTCTCTCTCTCTCTCTCTCTCTCTCTCTCTCTCTCTCTCCCTTTTCACACACACACACACACACACACACACACACACACACACACACACGCACGCACACATAGAATTAAATAATTTCAGGCATAGAAATAACAAGTTTTCAAATCGTAATTTTGGCTTAAACAATTTATCTACTTAAAGGTATGAGTAGTTGCAGATGACAAACTGTGGAACGAAACGGTCACTGTAGAAACACAACACATCAGAAAAACCGCACCAAGTGGTAAAAAGGTATGAATTCGTAATTTATGTGTTTTTTCAAACATCTGTAATTACGATTTAAAAACTAATTGCTACATGTATACAAACAGCAATGAACACTCTTTATCTTTAACAAATGAAAAATAAAAGCCCATTGAAGGTGCTGCAACTGTAGTGAAACATGCTTGGGTTAATAAACAAAACTGTGTTTTGCTAAAGGCGGCCCCTGTCCAAAAACATACGAATTGTTAAGGCAAACACGGAAGAAAAGAGCTTCAACCTCAAGTTCTATCAGTGAATGTCGTTCTGTTTATTCATACACTGAAGAGCCAAAGAAACTGGTACACCTGCCTAATGTCGTGCAGGACCCCAGCGAGCACGCAGAAGTGCTGCAACACAACGTGACATGGAATCCACTAATGTCTGAAGTAGTGCTGGAGGGAACTGACACCACGAATCCTGCAAGGCTGTCCATAAATCCGCAAGAGTACGACGGTTTGGAGATCTCTTCTGAACAACACGTTGCAAGGCATCCCAGATATGCTGAATAATGTTCATGTATGGAGAGTTTGGTGGCCATCGGCAGTGTTTAAACTCAGAAGAATGTTTCTGGAGCCACACTGTAGCTATACTGGTCGCATTGTCCTGCTGGAATCGCCCAAGTCCGTCGGAATGCACAATGGACATGAAAGGATGCAGGTGATCAGACAGGGTGCTTACATACAGTCGTACTCAAAAGTATCCGAACGACCTGAATTGCATTTCGCTTGATTCGCATACAACCCTCATAACGCAGCTGTCTAGCAGGTCCTCTAATCGCTCCTCGGTACAGACTATTGAAAATGTTTCCAACAAATCACCACTAGAAAACACTGCTCTGTATCGCAATAACTAAAGATGTAAAGTAATACCACGATACTACAAATATCAGGGAACAACTCATCACAGATAGGACTGTCCTTAAGGCTTGTAAGCTCACGTTTATTACAATAAATGACATACCTGAAATGTTACCACTCTCATTATTACGTCAGACACGTAGTGCACGTAGTAAGTTCGTCGTATTCAAGATTTCCTCTTCAAAGTAACATACCTTACTTATTATTTAACAACAAAATAACATTAAAAATTTAAGTTATTCACGAGCTGATAGTTGAGAATATGTATGAACTTCAAATGACACGACGAACCGTCTCGTTCTGCAAATGGATTCAAACCCAGGTCATGCAGACTAAGCAAAGATTTCGTGACTGACAGAAACTAACAGTCATTCCTGACTAGGCACACAGAGAGTGATATACGTCGATTTTAGACAATATCAGTTAGCAAATATCAACTTTAAATTACATAACGTAAACATTTTTAACGGACGCGAATTCCTGCCCAGCATCTATTACCCCTGTTAAAGCACTACGAAAGATGTTAAATATTGCTTCTTCACAAGCAACTTACTTGAAAAGCCGTGAGGTAAAGCTTTGTGTTGGACAGGGATTCAAACCCAGAACCTAATCGGATTTTTATCGAAGCACAATCAACTGTGACATATCGGATTTTCTCGGCAGTAGCTAGATGTTTTAACTCAAATGACGAGACGAAACATTAATTTTTCCTTCCCAGGACTCCAACCCGGCACCTATCGCTGTTATATTCTAGAGAAAACGAACGTTAAATATGGGTTTGTTACACCAGCTTCAACATGTGAGCGTGTTTGAACAAGAAATAGTACGACGAAGAGTTCAGAGCCGGCCGCGGTGGTCTCGCGGTTCTAGGCGCGCAGTCCGGAACCGTGCGACTGCTACGGTCGCAGGTTCGAATCCTGCCTCGGGCATGGATGTGTGTGATGTCCTTAGGTTAATTAGGTTTAAGTAGTTCTAAGTTCTAGGGGACTTATGACCACAGCAGTTGGGTCCCATAGTGCTCAGAGCCATTTGAACCATTTTTTTTGAAGAGTTCAGTGCTGATTGGGAATCGAACCTCACACATATCGCTGTTGACTACACACAAAGAGATGTTAGCTACCGACTTTTTCTCCACCAGCTGCTCGGAATAACATCTTGAACTTACAGTGATCTCGCAAATAGTTCTGTGTCTCACTGGGAGTCAAAAACGTCAGATATCGTTAGTGTTGAAAACGAATGAAAATACATTAAAAATCAAAATTATTATCCACCAGCTTAGGTGTCCTCATTTAGAGCTTGATAATACATAATGAAAACTTTAATGCCGGGCCAGGATACGAACCTATTCACTCGCAATTTGTGGAGATGTTGAGGAATCTTCAGTTTTGAACAAACAACAAATGGTAGTCGAACTGTATAGTCATGAAGGGATCAAATTCCGCATTAAGGGCGTTCTGAGTTGCATTCCCAGTTCAGAACGAATTTTATCGACATAAAGAAGTTCAAATAAAAGATGAAATAAGTGTCCTGTGACCATACATAGCGTTTGTTTCGTCACGAGAAATAAATAACTAGTATAAGAAAGGTTACTGGTGATAGAATTTCTACATGTCGCCACTCCTGACTTCGTTGTGGTTCAACCTAATGTCTACTTGGTAGAGAAGGAATATCATGTTTAATGGGAATTTCAGACCACAATGCCATCATACCTTCTTCACTTGGCGTAGCCAGAAGAGAATAGAATCTGTCTCTCCCTATCAAAAATCCTCGGCGGAAGTCGGAATCGAACCCAGACCATGAACATATGAATCCATCTGCAATCTTTTTTTTTTTTTTTAATTGCCTTCCTCGGCTAGCTTCAGTAGCTGTAATTATAATGAACTAAATGACTCCTCATTAGACTGAAATGAAAATACTTCTTGACTGATGCCCCTGACTCTCCGTAGGTGTACGCGTGGAATTTCAGCAGACTGGTAGCTTCAGAGTTTGTCTTCTCGGTGAATAGCTATTGCTAATGTACTCCGTTGTCGAACATTCGTTTTTTCATCCATCTCTCAAGTGTTATTTCTGTTTCAGCTTCTCTGAACTCCGAAGCCCCGGCCACCAAAGTCTCCATGACATCCTACCTGGGAACCTTTTTGGTTTTCTAACATAAAGGAAATTAAAGAATAAAAATGTCTCCCCATTAGTATGGCAAATGATATAAAAAAACTAGTAAAGAGATTAAAAGAAGTGATAAAGTAAAGATTCTTGCAATATAGTGACTCTGTGTCAACGTTCTTAATAAAAAACAAGCATAGTTTTCTCTATATGTCGTCGTTCGTATCAGTGTCTGGTGTTCCATCGTTAAATGTATCCAATATTCTTCTTTACTCTTCTCTTTCTCGGATAGGATGTAGTATACAGTCTGGACCTTTAGCCAATTGACTGCACGTCGTTTTGTATTGGGATAGGGAACTTCGTTAGGGTTGAGTAGGCGTGTCGGTGTTATCGTTCTTGGTGATGTTCGCATTATGCTTGCGAGTTTCTGTGTGCAGAGGGACCATATGCCCTGTACAGCGTCGCAAGTAAATCTATGCTAGTCTGTGTCGACTAAGTGACATGTGATACAATTCGCTGTTTTAGCCAGGTGAATCTTGAGTAACCTCGAATTGGTCGGGAATTTCCTATTGACTGCCATGTACCAAGTTGAGCGCACTGTAGATGAAAGAAGCGGGTCGTGAATGTTCTCCCAGACTTGTTTCCAGTTATAACCTTTACATTTCTCCTCCACTATATTGCGTGGTTTACTTTCCGTCATTGTAGCGCAAATTGCTTTGACTTTGTGTCGGTCTGCCTCTGGAATTCTTCTTTGTATGTAGCTAAGTTCTAGGATGAAATACCTTAGGTGACAGAGCGACTTCAGGATGTGTTTTACATCTACAGGTGGGTCCAGATTGGGAGGCACTATTTCATTCAAAATGTGAGCCTTCAGTGTGTTAGGTGATCTGTGCCACTGTTTGTATGTTTGACTAACATACAAGGCTTTTGCTTTGAGGTAGACATCTGTCAAATTGAGGCCTCCCTTCCAAACTGGGAGGGTGAAGGTTTCGTACTTTACTTTCAATATCTGACCCCTGGTAACAAAGTGGCCAAGCGCTGCTAACATTTGTTGTGCCATAGTCTTTGGTAATGACTGTACTTGGGCAACGTAATTTACTTTGGAAATTATGTAGGTATTAACTAAAGACACTCTTTGAATGGCATTTAGAGTTCGCAGGCTATGTTGCCGTATGCCAGCGCGCATTTTTTGCCAGCAGTTTTCTATAGTTCAAGGCAGCCGTGCGGCGGATATTGCGTGTGTATTCAATCCCGAGGCAGGTGATCGTTTCCAAGCTTCTGATTCTTTCAGCAGCACCGAGTTCTAATCCGCGTCCAATGTGCATTAAGCCTGACTTGTGACGGTTGAGTTTTGCCCCCGATGCAGCTTCATACGTTGTTACAATGTGGAAAGCTTTCTGTAAGTCCTCGTCTTTCGTTACTACAAAACTGACATCATCTGCGTATGCCTGGCAAATAATCTTCTGAGCATGAATGAGCAGTCCTGGAAGGTCCTGCGTCAGGGAGTACAAGAATGGCTCCAGTGCTATGGCAAACAATGCCATCGACATTGGGCAGCCCTGTCGTACCGCACTTGCGATACTGATCGGCCTGCTTAAGCGTCCATTTACATTGATTTGCGACGTACCATTCATCAGGAGGGTTTTAACAGTATCAGTGATTTTCTGAGGAAAATGCATGGCGTCCATGGTTCGTACGATATAGGAGTGGTTCACCCTGTCAAATGCCTTTTCAAAGTCGAGGAACACGAGAGCACTTGGGATGTCACAGGCTTCGGCAATCGCTATCAGATCTCTATATGCAGTTAAAATGTGGAAAATATTTATGTTTGTTCCGACACACGTTTGGTAGTCGCCGGTAACGCTGGTAATGACCGAATTTAATCGTTGCATAATGACACGTGCGAAAATTTTATAGTCAGTGTTAAGTAATGTTAAAGGCCGGAGATTCTCAACAGTTTTGCCTCCTGGAGTTTTTGGAACTAGCACCAATCCCTTTACAAAAATCTTTCAGGCTGTCATTTCGAATGTTCATAATGTCATTACAGACCAGAGTCAACTTACTAGTAAACTGTTGCCTAAACGTGCGATAAAATTCGGCGGGTAATCCGTCAGGACCAGGCGATTTTTTTATTGGGCTTCGGAGAATGGCGTCTGTTACTTCATCCTCGATTATGTCTGATGCGAGTTCTTCCGCTTGTTCCGGACCAAGTCTCCCCCAAGCCCTTTCCGTAAGGACTGCCTGCGCTGCCACATCTATTGGTTTTTCAGCTAGTAACGCCGTAAAATGTTTATAAATTTCTTTTTGAATATCAGTTTGTGTATTGAGAAGGCGACCGTCTGCAGTTTTTAGCGCCGTCAGTATTTTCCTGTTTCTTCTTTTTTGCTCTTGTATAACGTGGTACATGGATGTTGTCTCCTCCCACACTGCATTTTGCAGACGTGTTCTCACTTTACAGCCTTCAGATTGTTTTCGCGTCAGTGTTAGGAGTGTCGCCTTGATTCTTTTAATCTGCATGTGATTGTCCACTACTGTATTATCGTCTTTACAAAGGTCGCGGAGGCACTGAAAATAGAATTCTGTTGTGGTCCTCTGCCAGGCGCATTTCTCGCGAGAGTAACATTTCATCGCTTTTATTAGAGCTGGCTTTGCACATTTTATCCACCACCAGAAAGCCGAATTGTACAGTGGACATTTCCTTTCACAATCTGCCCATGTGTGATGGAAGACGGCGTGGCACCCTGGATCTGATAAATGGGTAACATTCAGTTTCCACGGGCCTCTTGCTCTATACGTACCCTGTTTTTCCATTTATGGTACATATATATGCTACATGGTCAGAGAATATAAGTGGCCATCTCTCCACTTGCAAAATATTATGCCTTAAATTGGAAGTTGCATAAATTCTGTCAATGCAGCTGGCAGAATGGCTGGTGACGTGAGTAAAACCGGGCGTGTTGCCGTGTTTAAGTTCCGACGTGTCGAGTAGGTTTAAGTCTCTAACAATGTCCAGAAGTTCTATGGAAGTGTTAAAATTTGGCGTTTGGTCTTTTGGTTTTAGTACACAGTTGAAATCACCTGCAAATATTACTTGGCCTGTGCGGGTTGTAAAATGTGGCACGGTCTCCTCCTTAAAAAACTCCGATCTCTGACGCTTTTCCCGTTCCAGAAGGGGCGTAAACATTTATGAATCTGGTGTTGTGGATCGTCTCCGCGATACCTCTGCTGTTTGGCAGTCTGTCGACATTGGCTACGATGATGCCTTCTTTGGTCAGAAGTGCGGTTCCGAGTTCACTGCCATGTCCCGGATTGATTAACGCTTAGTAACCTGCGATACGTTCCAGATCAATATCGGCGACCTCTTGCAACAGCGCAATGTCGATATCAGCTGCATATAAGAAGTCTGTAAGATTCTTCAGGTTTGACGTGCTGCTAATCTTGTTGATGTTGACCGTGGCAACACGGTATGCCTGTAAAGGTGGCACGATGGCAGAGGTATGCGTGGCGTTGAGCCGCTCCCTTAGTGATGACGGAGGGGCATCAATTAAAAGAAGTCGGGGTCGGCATCCACCGCCTTAACAGCAGTGTCAGTCTTCTGTTGCCCTCGCGATTCCGTTTCCCGGACTTCTGACACTGTTTCTCGGTGTTGTCCCTGTACTTCGGTCATATCGTTGTCGTGAGAACATTCTTCGACGTCGTCCGCCCAGTTACGCGGATGGTGAGCTGCACGCGGATCTGCACTGCTATCTGGCAGGTGGCCACCTGTACCCTCTGTATCTACTGACATCATCTTCGTCTGTGATGGGGAGGGTCTGTTGTCGGAGTCAGCCTCTGAATCAGTACGGGACTTTTTGGGCGTCTGGGGAGTTGCAGTGGAAACCTCAGACGTCACCTCGATCAGCTTCTAACGCACCTGATTGGCCTTCTCGCGCAGCGGTTGCGCTTTTGTGTCAGCACCCTGTTGCGCGATTCTTCGTTTCTTCTGATTTTTCGGGAAGGGCACTTGGAGTTTTGAGCAGTGTTCTCTTGAGTGGCACAGTCTTCGTCCATGGGAAAAACTTCCGCCGCTTGCGGCTGTCCGGAGACAACACTGACCTCGCTGGCACCCTGCGTCTCCTTATTTCACTCCTTAACTTCCAGTAAGGAAGCTCCGCGGGTTTCCGGTACATTACTCGTCTCCATTGGTATGTTCTCCTCTTTCTGGTCAGTGTACGCATCTAGGGTGAAATCGCCGGCCGCTGTGGTCGTGCGGTTGTAGGCGCTGCAGTCCGGAACCGCGGGACTGCTACGGTCGCAGGTTCGAATCCTGCTTCGGGCATGGATGTTTGTGATGTCCTTAGGTTAGTTAGGTTTAAGTAGTTCTAAGTTCTAGGGGACTGATGACCTAAGATGTTAAGTCCCATAGTGCTCAGAGCCATTTGAACCATTTGAATCTAGGGTGAAATCGACGCTGAGCTCTGGAGCGGTGTTTACACGGGCGGCGGCTACGTAAGTGATCGGCAACGTAGAACTTGGGCCAGGCTGCTCACGCTCGCCAGTCGGGATCTGCGCTACGCGCCTTTGAATACACTGTGCACGGACGTGTGCTGTAGATCCACATCCAGAGCATGTCCGTGGTTGCCCGTCATAAATTACTATGGCCCTGTATCCACTTATAATGATGTAAGATGGAATATGCTTCAGCAACTCGATTTTCACTTGCCGCACACCGTTTAATACTGGGAATATATGTTGACCTGACCATTTCTCAGCAACGTTGCGTACTACCGAACCGTATTCCCGTAGTTTGGCGTTAATCTGCTCGGCAGTTACTTTGAAAGGCAATTCAAATATTCTAATGCTTCGCAACCCCAGGCCTGCCTCCGTTATTTGTACGTCGCCAACGTTTCCGTCTGAATGTTTGAACTTAAGAGATCCACCACAAGACTCAACAATTTAAGTCCGCACCGCACGGCTGCCCGCGAAGGAATGCAATCCAATAGACCACCAAATCCTGTCCTTTGTGGCGCATTTTTCTATTGTAACGCCGTTGCGCCACACTGGATGAAAATTGTGACACACAGGCTACCTGTAGTGCTTTTGCAGGATGTTCAGTACATTCACTTACTTGGTTGACCGAATGGCCATGAACTAGCTGCCTCCGCTACCCAGTGCATACATTCGACTCTATTTTGTAATCACCGAAATAAAATCACGTAACTGCCACATACACAGAACTGCCAACAGTGTAGGATGCAGAAGTTTAAATAGGAAGTGTTCCTTTCCACTTGAGCTACTCTATTGCGCTATCTGTTTGTTGTAAACGTCGTGCAGTGCAAAAGAAAAGCTGTAACTGTCTCTCTCTCAGAAGCCTACATCCGGCCATATGCATTACCTCACAACACTGTGGAATGCGGAATTTCTGGAGGAATTGTTCTTGCCTTCTGGAGCTGTGGTAGCTACGGTTCAGCTAGTAGTGTAACGGTAAGTGTAGAGCACTGTAGACGAAAGGACGCCAGTCTCCAGAGAATGCCGACGTGAAATACTTAGTTCATGCATTTTGCTGTCTCGATACTTTTCTTATCCCTAGGACAGCACAGTTGTACGAATAAAGATTGTTTGTTTACCCTACCCTCCTGTTCCAAAAAACAAAAAGAAAAAAGAAATTAGTGGTCGCGTTGTTGGACCATAAAGCGGAGGAACCGCGTTTTTATTTAAAATTAAAAAATAAAATAAAAAATAAAAAAAAGGTCGCGAGTTCAAATACATTCACTGCTACATTTTTTAAAACGCAATTCTGCTGTCTGCTGAACTTATCAATCCAATGGAACTTCAGACACGATTCCCTTCACTTCATAACCCAAAATAGTTGCATGTGGAAGAAGGGCCAACTACAGCGACATTTTGTTCTTTACAGGTTTAATAGACGGCCAGGCACCAGACGAATCTCGAAACTTTTGTATTATGTATGGGGAGAGCGCATCGTGCCAAAAGACGTCAGAAAAGTATTTTCTGCATTAGCTGTCGTGTGGTAGTGGCATTTTATTCTTCTTCAAACCTTGTTTAACAGCTTTAACTCAGAACAAGTTTTCTACATGTAATCAATAAACTGCATGTGCATTGCCAGACTGTTAAAGATAACATCAGAAAATTCGCATATATCGTTGATGATTAATTTCTCTCTCATGTCGACTATTGTTTAAACAACATTAAACGAAACCCTACGAAAATTGTACATTGTATTATAAGAAATGAAATAAAACTACCCATGATAACCTTACGGTGAAAGTATGTTTTAATAAAGCTGAGTATCTGTACACAAGCGTGCCTCTATCGGACCGAATTAGTAAAATGCTACTCACTTAGATTTCGATTGGGTCTGTGTTTAATTGGTATGCTGTGTCATACTCAAGAGGTATGCAAATGTAGCATTTCATAAATACAGCTATGTATTCCTTGAAACCCAAATTTTGCCTGTCAGCAACGGAAAGAGGCATTACCTGTTGTGCAGCATTGTAAGTTTTTCACCATTGCACTATGAGCCGACAGTATTTTATTGCATTTTCCTTATCGATGTTTGATCTGACTGCTTGTAGCTCTTTCAGAGCAGGTATAAAAACGTTGCAGTCAGCGAGACTGGAATCACGAACCAAAACAGACGCTTTTTTTACAGGACAGCACATTACCAAACAGCTACGGCAGTGGTATGTGCTTCGGATTCCTATTACTAGGCCAATAGTGACTAGAACTCGTAAACCGCTATTTAAAGGACAAGATTAGTTGCGATTTCCACGTGCGACGACTTTCCTGGGCTGAAAACAGTAAATTTACAATCATTTGTTACACCTCAAGCGATAATAACTCAGATTATTCAATGGAAATGACAAGAAAAACAAAGTGAACTTTGAGGCTTAATTCCGTGCACACCAGGAAGTTGGTTGGTTGTTTCGGGGAAGGACACCAGACAGCGAGGTCATCGGTCTCATCGTATTAGGGAAGGACGGGGAAGGAAGTCGGCCGTGCCCTTTGAAAGGAACCATCCCGGCATTTGCCTGGAGCGATTTAGGGAAATCACACACCAGGAAGTAACACGTCGATCACAGAGTTGCCAAACATACCTTGCCTTGTTGCCAAATTCAGTTACAGTACCAGCAGGAAGAAGACGAACCGATGTGTTCCTACAGACGTCTGTGAAGTGACCATAGCTGGTACCTCAAAGACGCGGGGGCACGGCCTGGAATACGTAATGCGTCTGATTCGCATTTCTGTAACTAGGTTTAGGGACTGGAGTGTAGTTACTAATTATACTCAGAACTGACTGCAAACGAAGCATCATAAATCAGTAACTTTCATAGTTGTTTTTATATTTTCATTCGTAAGTGTACTCAAAACTAAGAAACTCATTCATGGACGTTTTAGTGCGAGGGAGCTTCCGAGCTGAGAGAGAGGCTGTGTCTTCTTTAGCCTCTCCCGTTCTTCGTGGAGGATGGCAGTGAGAAATCGCTAGTGTATGTGGTATCGATGTGTATTGCCAGTTGTGGTGTGGCTCCACGCGATAACCGAGTAACAAATGTGGGCACAGTCTAAGCGCACCGATGTTCACACTTTTGCTTCTTGGACTGAATTGAGGTTAAAGGTTTATCGCTTACTACGTTTTCGCTGTTCATACTGTAAACTGCCGCATGAAGCGTGGCGTTTTGATTTATTACTTCTTTACTGCTAACTGTATTTGTGACACATTTTGCAGACAATATTCACATGTAAAACTGAATGAACCAGAAAAATTACATCATTGTAGAACACTTACTTTAGCAGATATGACATCTTAAACACCGAGTTGCGGCAAAAACTGCGGTATAAGGCGTTTAAATGTATCAGTTCGTTGCTATCTTCTTATTGGCAACACTTTTTGCAGTCTACATCCATGTCTGCTGCTCAATGTACATACAAAAATATATCACTATATGTCACATATTTCTCGAGATATGAAGTCTAATATTGAGAAGCGTGAAAAACTTATATGATTCGGTCTGCATTGAAAGTCTGTGAATTGTTGATAAGTTGGTGCTAACTTAATTTTCCAGTACCCAAATGTCAGATAGAGGGTAATAAGTGTTGTGTACCTAATGAAACCTTTAGAACTATTCATTTATTAATTCTGACCGATCCCTTCCCTCTATCGGAATTTGGTTTTACTTGTAAAGAGCTATCTGCTCTCATCCATCTTTCTTAGAAGCAGTTAACATCTGATTATTGTAACGGCTTACTGCCAGCTCTGTGATGCCTCTATGTAGTATGCGTTAGACTTCCTTATCCACTGCCCTTTTTCTGGGAGCAGAATCGAATACGGGTTAGTATAGAAAGATAAATGATATATTGTTTCAAATTCATATTCAAATTGGGTAATTTCACCCGGATAATGCGAGAACGGATGTCGATAACAGTACAGCAACAGGTTTAATTGTGCTTTCTCCTGTGGAAGCATGGCTCAAGCTGGGTGATTTTTCATTTATTTTTCAGCCTGTTTCATTGGTGGACTGTCAGAAATTACTACCTGTTGTGTTACCAATTCTGCCCTTGCATACTCGATTGGTTAGCATTATCTGATACATGTTGAACGCACATACTGTACAGGTTTTCGGACTCGGTTGCACTGTTGGGCAGTTCCCATTCTTTAAGTGCTAGCGTCATGTATTTTCCATCAGTTCTAGCCTCGAGAAGCTCCTTCTCTATATCTATAACCGCTTGTGCGCTTCTCGGCCAATCACAACATAGGAGAATTAGGACGCATAAATTCGGAGTGAAAATCACGTTGTACTTGGTAATGGAACTGTCCATCGCAAACTCCAGCCAGACTTGCTTCCCTAAAGGCTGGGTTCTCTTCCCCACAGTATGTACGATTCTCAAGTCTGATAGCGACAATTTCGGTAGCGGACCCTAAGTAAGGCGTAAGTACCTTCTCACACGGCAGACAGATCACTCCCAGAGTCTAGAACAGAAGGAACTTCAGTATCTTGAATCACCACTGGCACCACTGGCTGATACTTCTGTTACTTCCGCCTCGTCTCCCGACAAAAGTGCTCCGCGCACCTCTTCGTAATAATTGAGCATCTGAATACGGTCCGGTCCTTTCTTCCCTGTCATTTTTAAACTGGCTCTTTCAGAAACTAATCCCAGTTTCCCCTATACTCCTGCCCCTCTGTTTCGCTCGTTCGGTCCGGTTCTTCCATTTAACTCCAGAAAGCACTCACGCTCGTTATCGGGCTCATTTCAGTCCCTCGCTGCGCCTGGTCATTATGACGTAGAGAATAGCTCACGTGGCCGCACCGGCCTCTACATCTTTCTTCGGCCAACCTGTGCCCTGCCGATCATCCGGGCGGAGTAATCGAGTTCCTACACGAAGAGCATCGAGATTGCCTAGGGCGCTCTCTAGACTTCCCGTGTCTCCCCTGGGTATTGCCATCAACAGCTCTTGCACATCTTGACGCAACTTGATGTGAAGTGGCCAAATCCTCGGGTCGATAAGGCTCAGGTAAACACGAATTCTGCTAGATGTATTTGTTGTGAAAGACACGAATGCTCATTCCACTACCTCGATGAAATGACTTGCCATGGTGATGCCTTTTCTCACTCTAGTTTGCGTAGCGTTACACTAAAATTTTGTCAGGAACGAGGTTTCAAATTCTGTGAACGTCTGTAAACACTCCGTTATTCTTAGCCCCCACGCTGAAGTTCCATCCTGTAGGCGACTTACAGCATAACTAAGCTTTCGCCACTCGCTCCATTTTGTCTGCATTTGCAAATTGCTTTATGAATGCGACAGTATGGACCTTCCCGGTTGGGCGTAAAGGATGAGGTGCGCAAACAGATAAAAACCTCTCACTACCTCGTCATCATCCTTTTGTCTCATTCTTGCTTTGCTATCCTTCCATACTGCCTGGTTTGTATTTTCAGGTGGATCAGATAACAGAGCTAACATTGGAGGCAATTAGGTTTACCTGATCCATCATGTTTCTGCAACTGTGAGGTACTAGCAACTATGCCCCTGTTCGACCAACTGATCAAGTCTGCCCTTCACCTCAACGACTCGAACTATTACCCTGGCCTCCGCTACCTCTGTGCGTTGTATTATTGCAGCTAGTTGCTGCGGTTGTTTCTGTAAATGCTCCTGCGCTATAGTCATTTGTACCAACAATTAAGTCTTAGCAGCTGACACTTCCTGTTCCAGTTCCGAAGCTACTTTGTCCTCCACATTTTTCGCGACCCTATTCATACGTTCCTTCTGGTCTTCGCTTTCCTTCACAATTTCATCAAGCCTCTTATTAGTTGTTTGGAGCGACTCTGTAAACGTATGTCCTACTGAGTTTAATTTCGCTACATGCCTCAGAATTTCAATAATTGCTTCAGTTTAAACTTACAGTTTCTTATAAATGATCACCTGATTTGTAGTCATCCCTTGGCTCAGTGTCTCGAGTCTTTTGTTCAAAGGTTCCTATTTAGCCCCTGTTTCTTTAATTCTGGCTGTCTGTTTCCTGCTCATAGTTTCCTGCACGTCCTGATCTCCAGAATCTCCGCTACAGTTTTTTTAATTCGGCCAGCATACGCAAAATTGAATCTAGCGCCCACGAATCAGCTCGAGGCAGATCGTCACTTCCAACGCGTGTTATTGAAGGCGTACCTGGTGCTCCTAATACACTCTCTTCTGCGTTTTACGAATAACTACAGGGAGTCCACAAAAATACAGAAATACCAAAAACGCAACTCACTGCCACGCATAAAACTGTGTAGGAAACTCGTTGGCACTCGAAACAGCTTCTAGTCGTCTTGGAATGGAAAAATACAGGTCGTGTGTGGTTTTCAAGATGATCTTATACCATTATTCCTGCAAAACAGTGGCAAGTTCAGGTAACAATGATGAATGTGGATTGAGATCGCACACTCTTCATTCCAAAGTAGACTACGAAGGCTCAATATATTGAGATCTGGTAATTGTGATGACCAGGGAAGATGCGGTAATTCATCCATGTGCTTACGAACCCGTGCTGGACGATGAAAGCTGTGCGAATAGAGGCGCTGTCGTATTGGAATAAGGCATCACCAATGGGGAACAAACATTGTAGCGTGGTACGGATCTGGTCAGCCATAATGGTGACGTACGTAATACTTTGCACTAATGCGACCTTGCAGAGTAGCCGTGGGGCGCATGGAATGCCACGACATGGCTGACCTAATCATCAGTGAGCCCCAGTCATGTACGTATCTCTTGAACGTAAGCTCGGTCAACGTCTGCGTTGCGACTAGACGAATCATGTTATTCCGCTTTCATGTCTTCGGTATAAATCTTCGATACGGTATTCCTCGAAAACCTGCCGGAAACACCTGCCCCCCCCCCCCCCTCCCCCCGCATACGAGCATCAACAATTTGCGCACGTTCGAATTCCCTTAGCTCCGACATAATGCACTCACAACTATCGGAACAGAACACTGATCTGACCACGACTGACACTTGCAACACATTGAAGACATTGCAAAGGTGTCGTTCGTTATCAAATACGCAGAACCTGCAGGCTTCGCTGCGCTGGCATCTGATTTTATGTTAAAGCACGATTTTCGAGCGGTGTTCCCATATTTTCGTTCAATCCCCGTACTTGAATCCGCTGGTCCGTTGGCAGTGAAGAGATCTCGATAGGGTTTGTCCACAACATTTTACATAATGTTTCGGGCATGATTCAGTTTTCCGCCCGTTGGGTGCAGCGTCTGTTACCCAGAAACCTACAACGCAGTTGAATGAACATCTTTCAAAAATGGTTAGATTTGTCTGATAGCAATTTCCATCAGTTTATCCAACGTTTCGTAGCATTAAATGGACCACTGGTCCAACATTGTATACCTGAAGCGCGCTTGTGTTTTGTTCCAAAAGGTAAACGGGATTACTGTGCCGTTACGAGACGTGTCTAGGTTGCGTTCAATTACATAAAGCGCAATGTCATACCATAACAAAATTCTTTGTCATGAACGGTTTGTGGCCAACTGATTTAATTAAAAGTGGATAAGGATTTACAAGAGTCGTACCCTTTCATTTTTACCAAATAATAAGTAAGCTCCTGTTTTTAGACATGGTCGTTCTCCTCCCGAAGGTGAATCTCTTGCAAAACGTAACAAAAGTTCTGTTGCGGATGAAAACATGGAGAATGTGGACAATATAACAGTGGGATATCGACTATTAAAGGTATATGAAATAGATGAAGCAATAAGCATGTAGAAGAATGAGTACAATACAGTCAGCATGAAGAATTAACTATGAAAAATCTTTGTGCATGTATGTACCCCATTCGTTGAATACTGACCAGAAGCAACAGCTAAAAAGTTTTTTTAAATAGCTATTGAACCATTTCAATAAAATCTAATTGATTTTTTGGTCCGAACAGTTATTGTGGATGACACTTAGTTTCCGGTCTTTTAGCTAAAAAATGAAACAGCAGTCAAATCGTTGACTGCAAACTGGAAGTCCGGTACTAAAACGCAGGAGTCGATTTAAATTTGTCGGAAGGAGTGTGGTCAGTGTTTCCTGTAAGATACTAAAGAGAAACAGTTGGTAAAACAATAACTGTCGACTACTACGTAAGTCTCCTGTACCATAGCAGTGAAACACCATCTCTCATGAGGACTGTGATTATGTACACAAAGGTGCTTTGACGAAGGGAGAGTGGGAATATGAAAAATTAGTCTCGAACACTTTTCGTATTCGTATGATTTGGTTCTTCCTGACTTCCACGTTGTTCCAACATTTGTAAAGAATTATTTGAATCCAATAAAGAATTTATGGTGTCCATAGACGAATATTTTGTACCCGCGCGTATAGACAAGCTCGTTTACGCCCTGCTTCCACAATTTGGGGAAGCGACCCTGCCGCTGATTTAGTTCGCCTCACAGATTAACGACGAGGTCTGGTGAGGCGGCCAGCCTGGGTGTGGTGTTTAGGCTGTTTCCCACATCCAGCTAGGTAAAAACTGGTTCGGTCCCCACAGTCCCCCTCGGATACCGCTAATCAAACATTTAGAAAAACACTTGAACAAATGGTTCAAATGGCTCTGAGCACTATGCGACTTAACTTCTGTGGTCATCAGTCGCCTAGAACTTAGAACTAATTAAACCTAACTAACCTAAGGACATCACACACATCCATGCCCGAGGCAGGATTCGAACCTGCGACCGTAGCGGTCGCTCGGCTCCAGACTGTAAGCGCCTAGAACCGCACGGCCACTCCGGCCGGCCACACTTGAACAGAAGACTGCCCTAGACACATGCAGATGAAGACAAATTCCATTACAGGGCTAGCGGTCTCCTCAGGAAGAGTGTCCGGCCACCAACTGCCACCAACATTTCTAAGAGCAACAGGTAACTGAAATAAAAGAAAAATAAGTAGAAGAAAGAAGACTACGAGTATTTTGCAGACCATTTCGAATCACACATCTGGAATATAACCTGCTCACTAGAAAAAACGTTGGACAGAGTGTATTCACCATGAAGACGAATATGTCAAAATATACGTGCATTTTAGAGATAAAATCACTGACTTTGAGTGAAAGTTCTAGACCTATTCCTCTTGCCATAAGAATTCCTCTGTCAATTACCTCTTGCTTGCAAAACCATGCCCTCTTATTGCAGTTTGTGTTAACGTTTGGAAGAAATTTACGAACTGAGAAAGAACCGTGTGATGAAATATATCAGGAACATACAGACTAACGAAATCCGGCCTATTCTTTAGGTCGGATTGCTTTGAAAAGTGAAGTTGTGTTACACGCAAAGTAAGAGAATGATTATCAGTTATAAAATCTGTCAAAGTAATATACACTCCTGGAAATTGAAATAAGAACACCGTGAATTCATTGTCCCAGGAAGGGGAAACTTTATTGACACATTCCTGGGGTCAGATACATCACATGATCACACTGACAGAACCACAGGCACATAGACACAGGCAACAGAGCATGCACAATGTCGGCACTAGTACAGTGTATATCCACCTTTCGCAGCAATGCAGGCTGCTATTCTCCCATGGAGACGATCGTAGAGATGCTGGATGTAGTCCTGTGGAACGGCTTGCCATGCCATTTCCACCTGGCGCCTCAGTTGGACCAGCGTTCGTGCTGGACGTGCAGACCGCGTGAGACGACGCTTCATCCAGTCCCAAACATGCTCAATGGGGGACAAATCCGGAGATCTTGCTGGCCAGGGTAGTTGACTTACACCTTCTAGAGCACGTTGGGTGGCACGGGATACATGCGGACGTGCATTGTCCTGTTGGAACAGCAAGTTCCCTTGCCGGTCTAGGAATGGTAGAACGATGGGTTCGATGACGGTTTGGATGTACCGTGCACTATTCAGTGTCCCCTCGACGATCACCAGTGGTGTACGGCCAGTGTAGGAGATCGCTCCCCACACCATGATGCCGGGTGTTGGCCCTGTGTGCCTCGGTCGTATGCAGTCCTGATTGTGGCGCTCACCTGCACGGCGCCAAACACGCATACGACCATCATTGGCACCAAGGCAGAAGCGACTCTCATCGCTGAAGACGACACGTCTCCATTCGTCCCTCCATTCACGCCTGTCGCGACACCACTGGAGGCGGGCTGCACGATGTTGGGGCGTGAGCGGAAGACGGCCTAACGGTGTGCGGGACCGTAGCCCAGCGTCATGGAGACGGTTGCGAATGGTCCTCGCCGATACCCCAGGAGCAACAGTGTCCCTAATTTGCTGGGAAGTGGCGGTGCGGTCCCCTACGGCACTGCGTAGGATCCTACGGTCTTGGCGTGCATCCGTGCGTCGCTGCGGTCCGGTCCCAGGTCGACGGGCACGTGCACCTTCCGCCGACCACTGGCGACAACATCGATGTACTGTGGAGACCTCACGCCCCACGTGTTGAGCAATTCGGCGGTACGTCCACCCGGCCTCCCGCATGCCCACTATACGCCCTCACTCAAAGTCCGTCAACTGCACATACGGTTCACGTCTACGCTGTCGCGGCATGCTACCAGTGTTAAAGACTGCGATGGAGCTCCGTATGCCACGGCAAACTGGCTGACACTGACGGCGGCGGTGCACAAATGCTGCGCAGCTAGCGCCATTCGACGGCCAACACCGCGGTTCCTGGTGTGTCCGCTGTGCCGTGCGTGTGATCATTGCTTGTACAGCCCTCTCGCAGTGTCCGGAGCAAGTATGGTGGGTCTGACACACCGGTGTCAATGTGTTCTTTTTTCCATTTCCAGTAGTGTATATTCAGCTTTGACGTGTTAAACATATCTATTATTATCATAGATCTGTATGATGGATAAAGAGGATACTTCATATTAAGCGTATAAAACTATTACGTTAGTTGTAACGCCACGATATCACGTAACAAAACAATTTGCGACAAGTTGATAAGATGCCGAAGTATATATATACGTGTGTGTGTGTGTGTGTGTGTGTGTGTGTGTGTGTGTGTGTGTGTGTGCGCTCCCTTTCTTTCTCTCTTTCTCGAAAGATATTATACACTGAAGAGCCACAGAAACTGGTACACCTGCCTAACATCGTGTAGAGGTCCCGCGAGAACGCAGAAGTGCTGAAACGTCCCCTTAGAAAAATTATACAAGACTGTGCTTATCCTGACACACAATATTTTTAGCGCAACGCAATCTGACTTTCAAGAATCCCTACAAAAGAATGGCCCTGACTAACATTAACCTATACGTTTCACAAATCACTTACCTCACAAAAATCTTGGTTACTCGAACTACTACAATACAGCGAGCGCCACTACTGCCAGCTAAATAAAAGATTCAAACTACGGAAGGCACTAACTACTGATAGGCATAGTTAGCAAATGAAAGATTTTAATAGAGAACAAACAATGTATTTACCTTAATAGCCATCAAAAGTCATCATATATATAGTAGTTCATAACATCCAGTCTTACAAATTTCAAAACTCCGCTATCTCTCTCCCCACATCCACCACTGCTGGCGGCTCACCTCCAACTGCGCAACGCTACGCGCTGTTCACATCCAGCTGCCGCTGCCCAACACTACAATGGCAGACAACAATGCAAACTAGCCACAGACTGCACACAGCACAGCCAGTGATTTTCATACAGAGCGCTACGTAACGTTGCCAATAAGAAAACAAACAGCCTACTTACATATCCCCCATGCTCCCCACAAAAAATTTTACAAATTGTTTTGGGCAGTGGCCAATATAGATTTGAAAAAAAATTTTCATAATTACAGTAAGAAAGATATCAAATTCACACACTTATTAATACAATGTTGGTCAAAAGCAAAAATTTTCTCACAGTCCATAAAGACAGTCCTGATCATTCATCACAGTAAAACTGCCGTTTCTTTTCTCAAAGTCTGAGCAGTAAAAGACAATGCACACAGAAGTAGTGGATTTCCATGCAGTCTTGAAGAAGTATTGTTGTCCTTCCAACGGACAGACAGTGCTGACTCTTGACATGCAGACGGATAATGGGCCACAACAGAGCAAACCCACAGCAGAGTCAGTCGAAGTTTTGAAGAATATTGGTAGGTAGGTCATCACAGAGCAGACCCACTGTAGTCCTGGTAGAGATTACGGTATTGGTGGGCCACCAGAGGTGCAGACCCACTGTAGTCCTGGTAGAGATTGTGGTATTGGTGGGCCACCAGAGGTGGAGACCCACTGCACTCCTTGTAGAAATAATGGTATTGGTGGGCCATTGAAGGTGCAGACCCACTGCAGTCCTTGTAGAGACGTCCAGCAGCCATCTGTTGCGACTGTGCAGGTGCACAATCACCATCGGAGAGTCTTGCGGACAATATAGCAAGTCCATAACCACCACTTGTGCACTCACAAAGTTTTTTGGAATTGTCCTTAGAACCAGCAATGCTGTTATCCAGTCCCTTGCTGAATTATTAACACACATGCAAACACTAACTGTCCCTACTTCTCACATATTGTCCATATACTATGACCAACAGAAACGTGTACAGTGAAATGGAACTTACAAGTTAATAATATGATGAACTGGTGTCAATTACAATTTTATAACATAAAATACAATTACAAAGGTACAAAATACACCATTAAAGAACATAATAATACAGATAACATTTGTAGTAATAGGGGCTTTACAAAAGAATAGAAATAAACATATACATCAGTGTTACAGAAATTATGACATAAGTACATACATAAAAGATCAGAATAACTTTCGAAACATCAACTTCACACATGTGCATTAAAACAGAACAGAATAAATAATGTCTAAGCATATTTACAAGGTAAATAACATATTATTAATGCCAATTATATTTGAGGATAACAGTATTCCTCATCATAGTGAATGTAGCTTAGTATTAGAGGAAGAAGAAATTCTATGAAACTACACAGAGACAGGAAGAAAACAAATACACAAGGGCACACAAACACATAGTGGGATAACACAAAAGGAAAGGACAGGGTTTGTTTTCAGTGTAACATTTGGTACTGCAGTCCAACCCAAAACTTCATTCCATAGATCTTTCGTCTTATTTCAACATTTGTTTACACCAAAAAAATCCTATTGAAGCATGCTTTCTGTATTTATATGTTCACATATTTCTTACCTCATTATTTATTTTCCATTATCTTACTTCATCATTTATTTCCAAGAAAATCCTACCTAAACCTGTTGTCCCTAAACCCTACTTTTTTGGTTCATATCCTCTTTCATAATACTGTTTTGGCCAAACCATTTTCTTACAGCTTCTCAATGCATTTCTTCCAATTCATCACAACTCGTTCTCTCATAGTCTACCCCCTCTTAAGCTAACTTAAATCTACTGAGCTCAGATATATATACCAAGGGATGAGGCAATGCAGCAGCACATAACAAATTAACACAAACATCAATGACAAAAAATTCAAATTGGCAAAGCAATTGCAATATTACAACTAATATAAGGCACTGTGCAGCAAACAAGAAAAATAAATCCGTAGTGAAACTGGCTTAACAGCGTAATACAAAGTCAAATTCAGTAACATTATGCTTGGCAAACAGCAGAAGCAAATGCAATAAATTATATCTAAACATGACAGAGCTCAAGCAGAAAAATATTACAGTAAAGACAACAATGCAGATAAGGGAAATGTCTATTCACATCTTAATATCTATGTCATTAAAGTGGTGCACCACAACTTATTCTACAAAATAAATTACCAAGTACTTGAAAAGAAAATTATGAATGCAGTTTCTGTGAAGGTAAATGTCTTTTTGTGCTCCCTCATTTTTTTGAAAAAAATATTATTTACTCGATCTGTAGACTGAAAATATTTATATTAGTACATCTATAAAATTTTATTTTAACCAATGCTGCAGTGCAGCTAGAAACTAGATATTAAACAAAATGAGTAAATAAATACATAAAGCAAGCCATATGGCATTTCTCTCAATTAGCAAGACAATAGCCGTGAAATGTATCTCATCGTTTCATTAGTCATTTTAGTAAATATCATAAATTAAGAGCTCCACAGTATAATCATATGTTTTCAAGTTCGACCGTGTCGTTTTTTGCGATGCTTTCTACAAAGGAATGTCAATAGCAAGGATAATGGCCTCTTTTTTTTTCACCTGTGCCTCTGAAAGGCACTCACTAATGACTTCTTTCCAGGCGACTGTCGCCCATCTGGGTGCCCACGACGCATTACGTGGAGGTGGTCACTTAACTTTCTTACGGAAATATTTACGACAGCAGTTTCCGCTACAGTGACAGTCTCATAAAAAAATATTTCACAGGTCAAGAATTTGCGTTACAAGTGTGTAGAAACAAAATCCTATTGATATAACAGAGTCCAAAAAATTTTCGTCGGCATTGTAATACATTCACGCATTTACATACATTTCATAACTCTTAAAGTACGATTCTTGGTTTCCAACAACCTGTTTCACAAACCAGAGTCCCTAACCACTACTCATTATTCCTTACCTTATTCGTCGACACTTCTACAATATTTCATCATAACAGATACGTAGCATACTCAAATAACTCATATAGCATCAGATTATTGATCATAAACATACCGCAACAGCATAATACACATAGTCATCGTAATAATAGCATCATAACACCTCAGTCAACTCTCAAAATCGTCGTAGCTTCCTCCAATAATTTCAAAACCTAAAAAAAATTCTCTGCTCATTTCAATAGTGTCATCTACCTCAAACGTACTTTAAAATCACGATCCCATACCAAATACATCATTCAAAGCTCTTATAGTATCACAATGGTTCCAAAAAATATGAACAGTTCACAAAGTACAGACAAAATACAATTTCATAAGTGTGAAATTATCCAACTGTGTAATTGCGTAAACATGTGTCACTGATGTAGTAAAAAAAAATGTTTATCTCTCAGTTAAATGATCAGATAGCTGTGTAATTTGTGTGTTAGAGAAATATGGTACCAATGTGTAAAGTTGTATAAGCAAATACTGTAAGTAGGCTGTTTAGGTTTTTTTTATTGGTAACGCCACCTCTGTATGAAAATCACTGGCTGTGCTGTGTGCAGTCTGTGGCTGCTTTGCATTGTTGTAATACTCGCCATTGTAGTGTTAGGCAGCTGGCTGTGAACAGCGCGTAGCGTTGCGCAGTTGAAGGTGAGCCGCCAGCAGTGGTGGATGTGGGGAGAGAGATGGCGGAGTTTTGAAATTTGTCATGAACTGCTATATTTATATATGATGATATCAAGGTAAATACATTGTTTTTTCTCTATTAATATCTTTCATTTGCTAACTATCCCTATCAGTAGTTAGTGCCTTCCATAGTTTGAATCTTTTATTTAGCTGTGAGTAGTGGCGCTTGCTGTATTGCAGTAGTAGGAGAAACGAAGATTATTGTGAGGTAAGTGATTTAGTGATTTGGGAAAGGTATAGTTTAATGTTAGTCAGGGCCATTCTTTCGTAGGGATTTTTTTTGAAAGTCAGATTGCGTTGCGCTAAAAAAAATATTGTGTGTCAGTTTAAGCACAGTCTCGTGTAAAATTGTTTAAAAGGGGACGTTTCATATGTCGACCCTTAGCCTAGGATACCTCACTGGAATCTTTTGATTTTTTTTTCTTGTAGTTTGTGTAATTAGTGTATCTTTTGTTTATTGCCAGCGCGTAATTATAGAGAGAATTTCCATTGTAGTTGTAGTTTTTCATTGTTGTACAGTAAAACAGTTGTGGCATGCATGTAGATTTGCATCAAGTATTTCGCAGCTGCAATTAACTAGATATTATTTTCAGTGTTATGTTAATGTGTCCTCTTATTTTTGCTCTTCAAATTGTGTTTTTCTGTGTTGTCGTGTGAAATACTGTGACAATAATGGCGTGTGAAAAACGTAATACTAGGCTCCAAAGTAAACTGCGAAATGACAGTGAAAACGAAAGCAGTGTGTTAGTGCCACCGAGTAATGAATTAACTGATGTTCAAAGTAATAATTTGGTAATTGTGCATAGGGAAATGGAGCGGGCGGCAAACAATGGCGTAGACAGTGAAACAATTAGTGAGCAGGGAAGCATTATCGATCAGTCGGTCGGCAACAGCTCGCCTCAGGAATCCGAAATGACAGGACACAATTTCGCAAATACTGTAGATTCAGGTTTTGGGTCATCACCGTTTTCCCAAATAAGTCAAAACACATTTTCTGCCTGTCAAAATGTGAATGTTGCCGGTGCAAATGCACTGCCGAAAAGCGTAGAGAAACAGATCCCAGACACTAATACATTATTATTGCAATTAATGCAACAAATGGAACAAAATCAGAGACAAATGGGACAAAAGCTTGAAAAATTAGACACAATGGAACAAAATCAGAGACAAACACAACAAAAGCTTGAAAAGTTAGACACAATGGAACAACATCAGAGACAAACACAGCAACAGTTAGACGCAATGGAACAAAATCTTCAAAAGTTAGACACCACGCTTGAACAAACACGTGAAGATTTAACTACTGAGTTACATAACATCGAATCAAAACGTCAAAAAGTCTGTAATGTCGTAAAAACTCAAATTTGTGAGCATTTTCAACCTATTTTTTCGCGGCATGAAAATGCATTACAGAATCACGAAGCAGCCATAAAAGAACTGCAAACTATTGTGCATGAAAATCATGAGACCTTGCAAGCTAAATTTGACTCAGTTGCATCTACCGATTCGGTTACGCAACTTGCAAAAACTCAGGAAAACTTAAAGGACACAGTAGATACTCTGAAACTTGGTTCAGAAAAACACACCGAGGCAATAAGTACACTATCGGAGAAAGTAGCCGAACTTTCGGATCAGTTCACTAATTTATTTACGAAGGTAGATGATAATCTGAATGACACAAAACCGGTAGTCTTTAATGACACAGAAGAGTATGAAGAAATTAGAAAATTCAAACAAAATCAAAATCAAATCAATACACAGTACAAAAGAGAAATCCGCGAAGTACAAGATCAGCTGACACAGGTAATACAAGAATTACGTATTTCAGAGGACACTCGCGCCCCAATACGGGAAGAGGGACATAGAAATACGGAACAGCCACAAAATAACAACACAGGGCATTTCGGAAATTATGAAAGAAATTGGCAAGGTGCACCGAATTTTGAAATGGAACCGCCGAAACGACGTAACGATGACCGATATGCGACTCGCCGACACGATGACTTTGACTATAAGCTGTTCATTACTACACATAAATTCAAAACATTTAAGAATTCTGGCAACGACATTCATCCACAAGCATGGGTCCATCAATTCTCTCATTGTTTTCCTCCCAACTGGTCATTAGAACACAGATTAGAATTTATGTGTGGCTACTTAGAGAATGAACCAGCTGTAAGAATGCGATCGGTCATTCACGACTGCCACAGTGAAGGAGAATTTTACCATGCCTTCCTCTCAGCATATTGGTCTCAAGCCACACAAGACCGAGTAAAACATAGCATCATAATGATGAAACATTTCGAACAATCTGAATTCTCCAGTCTTGTGAAATATTTTGAAGACATGTTGCACAAGAATCAGTACCTGTCAAACCCATACAGCCCCTCAGAAATCATCCGCATTTGCTTAATCAAATTACCTGAACATTTACGACATATTATTTTAGCAGGACGTTGCAAAGACGACATTGAAGCTTTTCAGGGACTCCTACAAGAATTAGAAATCGACACAGACAGTCGCCGGATGCGAAAACAGGAAAACAATCACTACAGGTCACATCCGTCACAATTCCGTGACGACAGAAACAATAACTGGACACGACAAGTCTATTCTTACAACGCAAATCGTGACCAAAACAGACATCACCCGTATGCCAACCGTTGGCAGAATAGTAGTTACAGAGAAAGATCGCATTTCCGTAGTAACGAATATGACAGAGATAACCATAGAAACAGACAATATGGAAACCAAAACAATTATTATCAAGGGAGACAGAATAACTTCAGACGCAACAGTCCAGCGCGCAGTTACGATTCAGGGAGAAATTCTCCACCACATGACCGACAAGAAAGAAACTATGGCATCTACCGACATGACGACAGACGATATGATCGTAACGACAGACCTGAATTGCATCAGAACTGGCGTGATTCAAACAGAGCAGGGCCCTCTCGAGGAGGTGAATTTGTAGAAGCTAGGTCTCAAAATCCCAATAACGATGCGCGCCAACAAAGAGACAGACAATGACTCGCACAGCAGGCAGCCGCGTGCGCCCGCTGGCTCCGAGAAAAATAACATAAGACGCTAGCCTTGAGAAAAATTTTAGCATTCTTTACCGATGTATACAACATGATAATTGCGTTGAAGTTGAAACTCTGCGTACTAGGAAGAGTAAAGGTTTACACCACATTTTACATGTAAAACCGTTTATTGAAAGATAATCTGCTTTTTAACTTTGTCTTTGCCATAAAACTTTTCACTTCACATTCCTAGTATGCTTTGTCAGACTTAAGAAACTGTTAACATGCAACAATGTTTGAAGTTAAATATCCAGTCAAGAACCAAGAGAACTTATTTAAACAGAAATTACAAATGCATTGTTATTGTGAACAGACAACACAGTGTTATTGTGTGTGTACATTCTTGCTTGTTAGTTGCTCGATTACGTAACGACTATAAGGCTTACATACTTAGAACATTTACCAGTACTGGTAATGAAATTTTGGTGCAACATTTTGGTTTACTTGAAAATACATTCTGGATTTAAAGTACTTTCAGTGAGATACCAGATGACATAGTAGTTAGTTTATGTGACAGCTACACGATTTTTATCACGACGCTACTAATGAGTGACAATTTACAATGTTGCTTTTGCAGTGTTTCTGTTTTATATCTGCACAGTTTTCTGTTTTATTCTGGAAAGTAAAACATGTTTTAGTAGTAGCTTCTGTGGTATAGCAGCAATGAGACAGCCTTTTTCGTGGCACAACAATACGTTACTGTACAGTACTTTCTTCATCACAACAATAAGCGTAATAACTACGATATCTATACTCAAAGCATTTCACTTTTGTTTATCATGAGGTAAGTACATTGACTTCTGCAGAACTTAGCTTTCGGAGGACGATAAATACGAGACTTCCACAGAGATTATCTTACAACATGACACACAGTTTAGCGCTACAGGACTCGTATTTGAGTGATTAATTTTGTACTTAAAACATTTATTTTTAAAGATTTTTGAATTGTAAAGAAAGTTTTCCGTGATACATTTCATTCCATTGCTATAATCTGTAACACCTGAGGGTATAATTACATTAATCCTCAGGGGGGTACACGCCTACTTTGTGTACCATGTGTTTGGCATGCACAAGGAGCCCTAGCTAATATGGTATTTGCTTATACAACTTTACACATCGGTACCATATTTCTCTAACACACAAATTTCACAGCTATCTGATCATGTAACTGAGAGATAAAAATTTTTTTTTACTACATTAGTGACAGATGTTTACGTAATTACACAGTTGAATAACTTCACATGTATGAAATTGCATTTTGTCAGTACTTTGTGAACTGTTCATATTTTTTTTGGAACCATTGTGATACTATGAGAGCTTTGAATGATGTATTTGGTATGGGATCATGATTTTTAAAGTACGTTTGAGGTATATGACACTATTGAAATGAGCAGAGAATTTTTTTTAGGTTTTGAAATTATTGGAGGAAGCTACGACGATTTTGAGAATTGACTGAGATGTTATGATATTATTACGACACCGATCGATGTGTACTATGCTGTTGAGATATGTTTATGATCAATAAGATGATGCTACCGTATATGAGGAATAAGAAGTATGCTGGAAACCAAGAATCGTACTTTAAGAGTTATGAAATGTGTGTAAATGTGTGACTGTATCACAATGCTGACGAATATTTTTTTTTGACACTTATATTTATAGGATTTTGTTTCTACAGATTTGCAACGCTAATTCTTGACCTGTGAAATTTTTTATATGAGACTGTCACTGTAGCGGAAACTGCTGTCGTAAATACTTCAGTAAGAAAGGTAAGTGACCTTGACGTAATGCATCTTGAGCGGCCACCTGGGCCAGCTGCCTGGAGAAAAAGCCATTAGAAAAAAAAGGGGGCCATTAACCTCGCTTCTGACATTCCTTTGTAGAAAGCATCGCAAAAACGACACGGTCGAACTTGAAAACATATGATTACACTGGATGCCTAATGAAATGACGAGAAATACTTTTATGTCTATACACCTGATTATGACTACTGTCTCTCTAGTTGAGAGATTTTTCTACTAACTTATGAAATGCCTCATGACTACTGAATGATATTTTTATGCTTTGCTTTGTACATAGTTGCTTATTTCATTTGATATCTAGTTTCTAGCTGCATTGGTTCAACTAAATTTTATAGATGTACTAATATAAATATTTTCTGTCTACAGATCCAGTAAATAATAGTTTTGTGATATATTTCAAAAAAAAAAGAGGGAGCACAAAAAGACATTTCCCTTCACAGGAATTGCATACATAATTTTTGTCAATGACTGGGTAACTTATTTAGTAGTGTAATTTAAGGTGATGCATCACCCTAGTGTTAAGATGTGACAGAGGTATTAGACATGGCCATTTTTAGTGTAATACTTTTTCTGCTTGAGCTTTGTCATGTATAGATATAAGTTTTATATTTTTTATATTTTTTTATATTTGCTGCTGCTGGTTGCCAGGCATAGTGCTACTGAATTTTAATTTGTGTTACTCTGCTAAGCCAGATTTATTTTTCTTGTTTGCTGCTCATTGCCTTATATTAGTTGTAATATTGCAATTGCTTTGCCTATTTAAATTTTTTGTCATTGATGTTTGTGTTAATTGTTTTATGCTGCTGCATTGCCTCGTCCCTTAGTTTAGCATCTGAGCTCAGTAGATTTAAGTTAGCTTAAGAGGGGGTAGACTATATAAGAAACTAACTATGATGGATTGGAAGAAATGCATTGAGAAGCTTAAAGAAAATGGTTTGGCCAAAACAGTATTATGAAAGAGGATATGAACCAAAAAAGTAGGGTTTAGGGACAACAGATATAGGTAGGATTTTCTTGGAAATAAATAATGAGGTAAGAAATATGTGAAATAAATACAGAAAGCATGCTTGGATAGGATTTTTTTGGTGGAAGCAAAGGTTGAAATAAGACGAACGATCTATGGAATGAAGTTTTGGGTTGGACTGCAGAACCAAATGTTATACGGAAAACAAACCCTGTCCTTTCCTTTTGCGTTATCCCACTATGTGTTTGTGTACCCTTGTGTATTTGTTTTCTTCCTGTCTCTGTGTACTGTTTCAACTTTTTTCTCTTCTAGTACTAAGTTACATTCACTATGATGAGGAATACTGTTATCCTCAAATACAATTTGCATTAATAATATGTTATTTACTTTGTAAAGATGTCTAGACATTATTTATTCTGTTTTGTTTTAATGCTCATGTGTAAAGTTGATGTTTCAAAAGTTATTCTGATCTTTTATGTATTTACTTATGTCATAATTCTTGTAACACTGATGTACATGTTTATTTCTATTCTTTTGTAAAGCCTGCATTACCACAAATGTTATCTGTATTGTTATGTTCTTTAATGATTTATTTTGTACCTTTGTAATTGTATTCGTATGTTATAAAATTGTAATTGACACCAGTTCATCATATTATTAACTTGTAAGTATCATTTCACTGCACACGTGTCTGTTGGTCATAGTATATGGACAATATGTGAGAAGTAGGGACAGTTAGTGTTTGCACGTGTGTTAATAATTCAGCAAGGGACTGGATAACAGCATTGCTGGTTCTAAGGACAACTCCAAAAACTTTGTGAGTGCACAAGTGGTGGTTATGGACTTGCTATATTATCCGCAAGACTCTTCTATGGTGATTGTGCACCTGCACAGTTGCAACAGATGGCTGCTGGCCGTCTCTACAAGGACTGCAGTGGGTCTGCATCTTTGATGGCCCACCATTACTATTATTTCTACAAGGACTGCAGGTGGTCTGCACCTCTGGTGGCCCACCAATACCATAATCTCTACCAGGACTACAGTGGGTCTGCTCTGTGATGACCTACCCACCAATACTCTTCAAAACTTCGACTGACTCCGCTGTGGGTTTGCTCTGTTGTGGCCCATTACCTGTCAGCATGTCAAAAGTCAGCACTGTCTTTCCGTTGGAAGGACAATGCTACTTCTTCAAGACTGCATGGAAATCCACTACTTCCGTGTGCATTTTCTTTTACTGCTCAGACTTTGAGAAAAACACTGCAATGTGATGAATGATCAGAACTGTCTTTATGGACTGTGAGAAAATTTTAGCTTTTGACCAACATTGTATCAATAAGTGTGTGCATTTGATTTCTTTGTTATTGTAATTACGATTATGAAAAATTTTAACAAATATGTATTGGCCACTGCCCACACCAATTTGTAAAATTTTTTGTGGGGAGCAATGTGGCTATGTAAGTAGGCTGTTTAGGTTTTTTTTATTGGTAACGCCACCTCTGTATGAAAATCACTGGCTGTGCTGTGTGCAGTCTGTGGCTGCTTTGCATTGTTGTAATACTCGCCATTGTAGTGTTAGGCAGCTGGCTGTGAACAGCGCGTAGTGTTGCGCAGTTGGAGGTGAGCCGCCAGCAGTGGTGGATGTGGGGAGAGAGATGGCGGAGTTTTGAAATTTGTCATGAACTGCTATATTTATATATGATGATATCAAGGTAAATACATTGTTTTTTCTCTATTAATATCTTTCATTTGCTAACTATCCCTATCAGTAGTTAGTGCCTTCCATAGTTTGAATCTTTTATTTAGCTGGGAGTAGTGGCGCTTACTGTATTGCAGTAGTGGGAGAAACGAAGATTATTGTGAGGTAAGTGATTTAGTGATTTGGGAAAGGTATAGTTTAATGTTAGTCAGGGCCATTCTTTCGTAGGGATTTTTTTTGAAAGTCAGATTGCGTTGCGCTAAAAAAAAATATTGTGTGTCAGTTTAAGCACAGTCTCGTGTAAAATTGTTCTAAGGGGAAGTTTCAATACCATATTAGCTAGGGCTCCTTGTGCTTGCCAAACACATGGTACACAAAGTAGGCGTGTACCCCCCTGAGGATTAATGTAATTATACCCTCAGGTGTTACAGATTACAGCAGTGGAATGAAATGTATCACGGAAAACCTTTGTATCATTGTACTTCAAATATCTTTAAAAATAAATGATTTAAGTGCAAAATTAATCACTCAAATACGTGTCCTGTAGCGCTAAATGTGCGTCTTGTTGCAACATAATCTCTGTGGAAGTGTCGTAGTTATCGTCCTCCGAAAGCTAAGTTCTGCAGAAGTCAATGTACTTACCTCATGATAAACAAAAGTGAAATGCCTTGCGTATAGATATCTTAGTTATTACGCTTATTGCCGTGATGAAGAAAGTACTGTGCTGTAACGTATTGTTGTGCTACGGAAAAGGCTGTCTCATTCTAGCTATACCACAAAAGTTACTACTAAAACATGTTTTACTTTCCAGAATAATTCAGAGAAACTGTGCAGATATAAAACAGATACACCGCAAAAGCAACATTGTAAATTGTCACTCATTAGTAGCGTCGTGATAAAATCGTGTAGCTGTCACAGAAACCAAATACTAAGTCATCTTTAATCTCACACAAACTACTTCAAATAAGGAATGTCTTTTCAAGTAAACCAAAATTTTGCATTAAAATCTCATTAGCAGTATATGTTCTAAGTATGTAAGCCTTATAGTCGTTACGTAATCGAGCAACTAACAAGCAAGAATGTACACACACAATAACACTGTGTCCTCTGTTCACAATAACAATGCATTCGTAATTTCTGTTTAAAAATGTTCCCTAGGTTCTATACTGGATATTTAACTTCAAAAATTGTTGCATGTTAACAGTTTCTCAAGTCTGACAAAGCATACTAGAAATGTGAAGTGAAAAGTTTTATGGCAAAGACAAAGTTAAAAAGCAGATTATCTTTCAATAAACGGTTTTACATGTGAAATGTGGTGTAAACCTTTACTCTTCCTAGTACGCAGAGTTTCAACTTCAACGCAATTATCATGTGGTATACGTCGGATTCTGTAAGGTCCATTGTAAACTAGAAAGGATTTGTGACTCAAGTGTTTCTTCTTATGTGACAATGAATGAGCTTTAATGAGAACTTTCTGACCAATATATAATTTATTTGCATTTGCTTTACCGTGTAGTTTTCTCCTTTTGTCTGCTGCAGATTTTATATTTATAATAGCCAAATCAATTATGTCTTTGTGTCGAAGTTTACGTGTACTCGGGAAAGGTACAAGCTCTCTGATTCTGTTTGGTGGTTCTTCATTCTTTAGTACAAGAGTAGGTGGTAAAGCAGTGGAGTCGTGAGGCATTTCATTCAGCACGTTTTGAAATAAGTGTAAATATCTGTCCCAATGCTGATGCTTTCTGTGACAATAAAGTCTGCAAAGCTTATTGATTTCTTTCATAATCCGTGCAGACGGGTTACAATGTGGTGAGTACAATGAAATAAAAACAGGTTTGATTTTATGATTCCGAAGCATGCGTGAGCAAACAGCAGATCTGAATTGCGGTCCGTTATCTGAAATGACTTTACTAACGTGTCCAACTTCACGCAAGAAATTTTTAACAAAGGCGTTGGATACAGACCGTCCAGTGGCTTTACGTAACGGAGTGAAAGAAACAAATTTTGAAGTAAGTTCAACAGCGACTAGAACGTACGAAAATCCATTAGATGTTCTGACAAGTGGTCCCAAGAGATCAACAGCAGCAAATTCTTTTAATTTACAAGGAATAATAGGAAACAACGGAGCACGATGTGAGACAGTAGATGGTTTCGCCTTTTGACAAAGTTTACAAATAGACAAGACTCTTCGAATTCTCTCTTCCATATTGTTAAAATAACAAGTCGTTCGAAGAATATGGTAACATTTTCGTGGACCAAAATGTGCGTAGCTGAAATGAATGTACCAAATGAGCTTATTAACAAAATCGTCTGGAATGCAAAGTACCCATAGCTTGTCATCGACAGTGCAGCGTTTGAAGAGTATGTTGTTTCTAACCAGGTAATAATGCCGAATCTGTGTGTGTGTCTTTTCATGCCATTTGCTCTTGATGTCTTTCCAAATCGGATCTTTATCTTGTTCATGAGCAATGTCCTTTAAAGATGTGGTGATGAAGTTTTCAAAGGCGACTTTCTGAATGTAAAGAATACTGAAATTTTTCTCGAGGTTGCCTTCTGTGTTACTTTTTTCAAGCCCAGCCGGTGCGCGTGACAGTGCGTCCGCAACAATGTTCTCCTTGCAGGGAATGTAGACTATTGTGAAGCGGAATTCTTGCAGAAACAATGTCCAACGTTATAACCTGTCATGATTTAATTTTGAAGACATAAGAAATTGTAATGCACGATGATCACTGTATACTTTTACGTGCTTACCAGAAAGAAAGAAACGGAATTTGTTAAATGCCCGAACGATAGCTAAAGCTTCTAACTGAGTAACGGAATAATTTTTTTCAGATTTTTTTAGCACTCGGCTAGCAAAAGCAATGGTTTTCTGAACGGTAGTGTCATTTTCTATGGCTTCTTGAAATAAATGGGCACCAAGACCGACTTTAGAAGAATCCGTGCTAAGGCAGAAATCTCGTGACAGATCTGGATGAGCTAGTATTGGCGCATTAAGTAGCGATTCTTTCAACGAATTGAATTCCAACTGTGCTTGTTCGTCCCAGTTCCAAATCGTATTTTTTCCAGTGAGAGAACAAAGTTTTGGTGTAACTAGAATTTGCATATTCAGAAAACGACGGTAAAAATGTACAAGACCTAGAAAACTGCAGACTTGTTGTTTTTTGTGGATGGAACTGGAATGGCTCTTACTGCTTCTAACTTTTCAGGATCCGGCTGAATACCTTCAGAAGAAATAATATGTCCCAAAAATTTCACCTTTGTCCTACCAAATTCAGACTTTTCCAAGTTAACTGTAATTCCAGATTCTGCAAAAATATGTAACACGCTGTTGAGGATGCGATTGTGTTGTTCCCATGAGGCTTCTGCTATCAGAATATCGTCCACATATAAGGTGATGTGACGTTTTAAGAGCTCAGGTAATATGGAATTTAGCCCGCGAATGAATGCTGCCGAAGAAGTGTTCAAACCAAAAGGAAGTTTCCGAAACTGATAACAAACACCGAAACAAAGGAAAGCTGTGTATTTTCTACATTCTGGATGAAGTTCGATCTGATAAAAGCTGGATCTGAGATCAATAGAAGACAACACTTTTACGCCATTAAAATTTTGAAGAAGTTCTTCCATCGTTTGCGGCCTGTCTGTATCAGGAATGATGATAGTATTGATTTGTCTCGAATCTAAGACAAGTCTGATCGATCCATTTTTCTTCTCAACAACATGTAATGGATTGTTGTATGAGCTTACTGCAGGCTCAATAATGCCCTCATTAAGCATAGATTGTATTTCTGTTCTAACACGGTCCCTATAATGTGCTGGAATTACGTATGGTCTAACACAAAATTTAGTATGCTCACGAACACGAAATTGGTATTGAAATCCCTTGATTGTTCTTGTTTTGTGAGTAAAGACTGTGGAATGCGCTTGTAAAATCTCAAAAAGGTGTTGCCTATCAGTGTCATTACAATTCCCAATTGTTCGAATTTTATTCTGAATTAACTCATTAGTATGACATATGTCGTCGATATCATCTCTGTCAGTACTTGCAGAGTGATTGTTAGTGTCTAGTTCCGTAGAAAATTCCGAACTGTTGTCTAACAGAAGGTAAAGCCGATTAATTTCCTCGTCATGGTTTGAGAGCCAATCTTAAAATTTCAAAGCTATTGACTTACCTTCTTTCTCTAAACTTATTTCAGCATCGTGAAAGTTTAAGATTGCTTTGTATTCATTCAAAAAGTCTACTCCCAATATAATTTCCGTCGACAATAATGGAACAATGAGAAAGTTCATAGAGAAGCTGTGGCTTTGACAAAAGAATTCTAAGTTGGTTTGTTGGCGTACATCTACACTTTTTCCAAAGATTGCACCTTGTAATTTAATCTTACGTAACGGAAGTGTGGGGCAATCGTTCGATTTGTTACATTTGATAAAGGCTGTTTCACTAATTACTGAAATGGGACTGCCAGAGTCAAGTACTGCCGTAAATTTTACGTCATTTACTGTAATGTGAATCACAGGATATGCAATGTTGTTCTGTTTTACGTCGTGTTCCTGGAGTAAGATGTCCCTAATGTCTTCCATTTTTACGTAATTACTAGCTACGGCAGCTGCGTCGTCAGTTTCATACGTAAGTTTCGTGGCTGCCAGCAGTATGAGTCATTGCCTATTGTCTCTTTGTTGGCGCGCGTCGTTATTGGGATTTGGAGACCTAACTTCTACAAATTCACCTTGTCGAAAGGGCCCTGCTCTGTTTGAATCCCGCCAGTTCTGATGCAATTCAGGTCTGTCGTTACGATCATATCGTCTGTCGTCATGTCGGTAGATTCCATAGTTTCTTTCTTGTCGGTCACGTGGTGGAGAATTTCTCCCTGAATCGTAACTGCACGCTGGATCGTTGCGTCTAAAGTTATTCTGTCTCCCTTGATAATAATAATTTTGGTTCCCAAATTGTCTGTTTCTCTGATTGTCTCTGTGATAGTCACTAACGCGGAGAGGTGATCTTTCCCTGTAATTATTACTACTCTGCCAACGGTTGTCATACGAGTGGTGTCTGTTTTGGTCACGATATGTGTTGTGAGAATAGCCTTGTCGTGTCCAGTTATTATTTCTTTCATCGCGGAACTGTGACAGATGTGACCTGTAATTGTGCTCCTGTTTTCGCATTCCGCAATTGTCAGTGTCAATTTCCAGTTCTTGTAACAATCCCTGAAAAGCTTCAATGTCGTCTTTGCAACGTCCTGCTAAAATAATATGTCGTAAATGTTCAGGCAATTTGATTAAGCAAATGCGGATGAGTTCTGAGGGGCTGTATGGGTTTGAAAGATACTGATTCTTATGCAACATGTCTTCAAAATATTTGACAAGACTGGAAAATTCAGATTGTTCAAAGTGTTTCATCATCATGATGCTATGTTTTACTCGGTCTTGTGTAGCTTGAGACCAATATGCTGAGAGGAAAGCATGGTAAAATTCTCCTTCACTGTGACAATCGTGAATGACCGATCGCATACTTACAGCTGGTTTATTCTCTAAATAGCCACACATAAATTCTAATCTGTGCTCTAATGACCAGTTGGGAGGAAAACAATGAGAGAATTGATGGAGCCACGCTTGTGGATGAATGTCGTTGCCAGAATTCTTAAACGTTTTGAATTTACGTGTAGTAATGAACAGCTTATAGTCAAAATCATCATGTCGGCGAGTCGCATGTCGGTCATTGTTACGTCGTGTCGGCGGTTCAGTCTCAAAATTCGGTGCACATTGCCAATTTCTTTCATAACTTCCGAAATGCCCTGTGTTATTATTTTGTGGCTGTTCCGTATTTCTATGTCCCTCTTCCCGTATTGGGGCGCGAGTGTCCTCTGAAATACGTAATTCTTGTATTACCTGTGTCAGCTGATCTTGTACTTCCCGGATTTCTCTTTTGTACTGTGTATTGATTTGATTTTGATTTTGTTTGAATTTTCTGATTTGTTCGCACTCTTCTGTGTCATTAAAGACTACCGGTTTTGTGTCATTCTGGTTATCATCTACCTTCGTAGATAAATTATTTAGCTGATCCGAAAGTTCAACTACTTTCTCTGATAATGAACTAATTTCCTCCATGTGTCTTTCTGAACCAATTTTCAGAGTATCTACTGTGTCCTTTAAGTTTTCCTGAGTTTTTGCAAGTTGCGTAACCAAATCGGTAGATGCAACTGAGTCAATTTTAGCTTGCAAGGTCTCATGACTTTCATGAACAATAATTTGCAGTTCTTTTATGGCTGCTTCGTGATTCTGTAATGCATTTTCATGCCGCGAAAAAATAGGTTGAAAATGCTCACAAATTTGTGTTTTTACGTCATTACAGGCTTTTTGACATTTCGATTCAATGTTATGTAACTCAGTAGCTAAATCTTCACGTGTTTGTTCAAGAGTTTGTTCCAATGAGTCTAACTTTTGAAGCTGTTGCTGTGTTTGTCTATGGTGTTGTTCCATTGTATCTAACTTTTGAAGATTTTGTTCCATTGTGTCTAACTGTTGCTGTGTTTGTCTCTGGTGTTGTTCCATTGTGTCTAACTTTTGAAGATTTTGTTCCATTGTGTCTAACTGTTGCTGTGTTTGTCTCTGATTTTGTTTCATTTGCTGCATTAATTGCAATAATAATGTATTAGTGTCTGGAATCTGTTCCTCTATGCTTTTCGGCAGTGCATTTGCACCGGCAACATTTACATTTTGACGAGCAGAAAATGTGACTTGACTTATTTGAGAAAACGGTGGGGACCCAAAACCTGAGTCTACAGTATATGCAATATTGTGTTCTGTCATTTCGGATTCCTGAGGCGAGCTGTTGCCGACCGATCGATCGATAATGCTTCCCTGTTCACTAATTGTTTCACTGTCTACGCCATTATTTGCCGCCCGCTCCATTTCCTTATGCACAATTACCAAATTACCACTTTTAATGTCTGTTAATTCATTACACAGTGGTGCTGATAAGCTACGCTCGTCGTCACTATTATTTCTCAGTTTACTTTGTAGCCTAGTGTTACGTTTTTCACACGCCATTATTGTCACAATATTTCACACGATAACACAGAAAAGCACAATTTGAAGAGCAAAAATAAGAGAACACATTAACATAGCACTGAAAATAATATCTGTTTAATTGCAGCTGCGAAATACTTGGTGCAAATCTACATGCATGCCACAACTGTTTTACTGTACAACAATGAAAAACTACAACTACAAAGGAAATTCTCTCTATGATTATGCGCTAGCAATAAACAATAGCTACACTAATTACACAAACTACAAGAAAAAATCAGAAGATTCCAGTGATGTATTCTGGCAGGGTCGCCATATGAAACGTCCCCTTAGAAAAATTATACAAGACTGTGCTTATCCTGACACACAATATTTTTAGCGCAACGCAATCTGACTTTCAAGAATCCCTACAAAAGAATAGCCCTGACTAACATTATCCTATACGTTTCACAAATCACTTACCTCACAAAAATCTTGGTTACTCAAACTACTGCAATACAGCGAGCGCCACTACTGCCAGCTAAATAAAGATTCAAACTACAGAAGGCACTAACTACTGACAGGCATAGTTAGCAAATGAAAGATTTTAATAGAGAACAAACAATGTATTTACCTTAATAGTCATCAAAAGTCATCATATATATAGTAGTTCATAACATCCAGTCTTACAGATTTCAAAACTCCGCCATCTCTCTCCTCACAGCCACCACTGCTGGCGGCTCACCTCCAACTGCGCAACGCTATGTGCTGTTCACATCCAGCTGCCACTGCCCAACACTACAATGGCAGACAACAATGCAAACTAGCCACAGACTGCACACAGCACAGCCAGTGATTTTCATACAGAGTGCTACATAACATTGCCAATAAGAAAACAAACAGCCTACGTACAGTGCCGCAACACTGCGTGGCATGGACTGGACTAACATTTGAAGTAGTCCTGGAGGGAATTGACACCATGTGTGTGCGCTCCCTTTCTTTCTCTCTTTCTCGAAAGAGAAAGAGAGAAAGAAAGGGAGCGCACACACACACACACACACACACACACACACACACACACACACACAGAGAGAGAGAGAGAGAGAGAGAGAGACAGTTCAGCAGTTACACCTTTAACCACAGATAATGACAGTATAGTGGAAGATATAATGGCATAGTATTTCACATTGTTTCATCAGCTTTACAGCGAACAACACAATAATGTAGTTTATGCGTCTTGAAATATGCGGAGGAAGAGTCTAATGTATTTAAGCTGATATTATACACTGAAGAGCCACAGAAACTGGTACGCCTGCCTAACATCGTGTAGAGGTCCCGCGAGAACGCAGAAGTGCCGCAACACTACGTTGCATGGACTGGTAACATTTGAAGTAGTCCTGGAGAGAATTGACACCATGAATCCTGCAGAGCTCTCCATAAATAGGAAAGATTACAAGGAGGTGGAGATCTCTTCTGAACAGCACGTTGCAAGGCATACCAAATATGCTCAATAATGTTCATGTCTGGGGAGTTTGGTGGTCAGCGTAGGTGTTTAAACTCAGAAGAGTGTTCCTGGAGCCACTCTGTAGCAACTCTGGACGTCTGGGATCTCGCATTGTCCTGCTGGTATTGCCCAAGTCCATCGGAATGCACAACTGACATAAATGGATGCGGGTGATCAGATAGGATGCTTAGGTACGTGTCACCTGTCAGAGACGTATCTAGACGTGTCAGGGGTCCCATATCACTCCAAATGCACATGCCCCACACCATTACAGAGCCTCCACCAGCATGAACAGTCCCCTGTTGACATGCAGGGTCCATGGACTCATGAGATTGTCTCCATACTGGACACGTCCATCTGCTCCACACAATTTGAAACGAGACTCGTCCGATCAGGCAACATGTTTCCTGTCATCAACAGTGCAAAGTCGCTGTTGACAGGCCCAGACGAGAAGTAAAACATTTTGTCGTGGAATCTTCAAGGGTACACGAGTGGGCCTTCGGCTCCGAAAGCCCATATCGATGAAATTTCGCTGACACTTGTTGATGGACCAGCATTGAAATCTGCAGCAATTTGCGCAAGGGTTGCAATTCCGTCTCGTTGAACGATTCTCTTTAGTCGTCGTTGGTCCCGTTCGTGTAGGATCTTTTTCCGGCCGCAGCAGTGTCGGAGATATGTTTTACCGGATTCCTGATATTCACGGTGCGCTCGTGAAGTGGTCGTACTGGAAAATCCCCACTTTATCGCTATCTCGGAAATGCTGTGTCTCATCGCTCGTGCGCCGACTATAACGCCACGTTCAAACTCACTTAAATTTAAATAAAGTGCCATTGTAGCAGCGTTAACCGATCTAGCAACTGCGTCAGACACTTGTTATCTTATAGAGGCGTTGCCGACCGCATGGTCGTATTCTGCCTGTATACATATCTCTGTATTTGAATACGCATACCTGTATCAGTTTCTTTGGCGCTGTAGTGTATTTACTCATCTCATAACGGTAGTGTTATGCGTAAGTGTTGATTTTGGTGGAACTGTAAGTAACATTAATGTAGTCACTTACTGCTTTATAGCTTAACAAAACTCATTGTTCTTGGTGTGCAGATATATTTCCAATTCTTCACATAAATCATCCGTGAAGTACGTAATTAATTGACATTCGTTTGACGGATTAATCCTTGTAAGCAATATCGCGTCCCTGCATACGAAATAGATTCTCAGATCTGTGACTGGTGCGATTCCTTTTTGAATGACAGACTCTAATACGCTTTCTTGGACGGCTAGTATTCATCGGATACAAAGGTAATGTCACGAGCGGCACATAAATGTGTGATAGGACCGCTCCTGTTCTTCATATACATGAACGAGCCTTAGCATTGTTTGAGCAACAGCCTGAGGTAACTGATGACACAGTTGAGTGCTGAAGGGTGTCGTCGTTGAGTGACTGCAGAGAGATTCAGGATGACTTGGACTGAATTTGTATGTGGTGCGATATGGATACACGTAAGCTAATGTGAATGGGTAACAGAGCCATACCTGTAATCTTCGAATACAACATTTGTGGTATGTTACTCGACTCAGAAATTTCGTTTACATATCTAGGCTTAATGCTGAAAAACGACATGAAATGAAACTAGCACATTGTATGATATGTGGGAAAGATGTATGACCTACTCTAGCTTATTGGAAGATTTCTGGGAAAATGTAGCTCACCGATGAAAGAAAATGCATACAGATCGCCTGTGCGATCCATTCTTAGGAACTGCTCGAGTATTTGGGACCGCATTATATGTGGTTAAAGGAGGACATCGAAGAAATTCTGAGGAATTTTGCTATGTTTGTTACTAGTCGCATCGCTCAGTACGACAGTTTTCCGGATATGTCCTTCGAGGGAAGATCTTTTTGCGTCACGCAATTGAGGCAGTTTAAAGAAGTAGCTTCAGCGACAGACTGTAGAACGATCCAATTTAAGCCGACTTGAAATATTTTGCGTAAGGGCAGTGTAGAACCCTTCACCATGCCCTTTGTAGTCGTTTGCAGAGTTTGTATGTAGATGTAGAGCCATTCAGATTTTTGTACTCACCGTATTCCTTGCTTCATAGATCATTCCACATCAATCAACATACATTGCGGTATCTGCTGCAGATGTATTGTCATTTCTGCTGTGCATTGGAAATGCTTAGAGCCATCTGAAAAGAAATCAGTTTGGGCATAATTACCATTTTACTTTTCATTTTAGTCAAATACATTTAATTTCAAAATAGATACTCATTTTATGAAGTAGCCGGCACGTTAATACAACTTCTGCGGGTTATTTCGAGTAGGTAACTGGTTAGCACGATGCAAAAGCCTGGAAAAACAAGTTGCAGTTTACCCTTGCGCAACAAAGGTAACTGTACGAAGGCGTTTCCACAAATGCACCAGTTGTGCTTTAAAAGTATAAAATTTTTTCGATTGCATTTACAGTTTCAACACTAAAATACGAATTTAAAATATTTGGAGATGATGTGGTACAGAAGGAAACAGGATCGGAACCTGGTAATCGGATTCCAGTCCCAAAACAAAACTGCATCTGATGAGAGACATTAATTGTTCCTTAATATCGTCTGTATGTCCAACTTAAATTTGCAAAATTGTTCGTATCAAACGTTGCTGCTTTAATCCCTAGTTAATCAACGCATTTGACTACAATTTCCTCATTTGCTGAAGCTGACGCATTAACGTCAACGAGTTTACAGTGGTACTGACTGCGTGCAGGCCGGGTGTGTGATCTGACAACGGGGGGAGTCCACGCCCTTCCTGGTAACGATCCGAGTGCTCAGGCCTCGCTATGTCCCGCACGTATAACTAGTTATGCGTCTGAATCGAAATGCGATGTTACACGTGCGTACACCGCGTTTTAACCGTTTAAAACCTGTGTATCGGACCAAACTCAGTCAAAAAATAAATGATTTTTCGAATTTCACATCCAGCATTCTTTCTGACCGACGCAAATTCAACCGCTTTCTTAAATACGCATTCACCAATAAACAACTTACTATAACACCAGCCGAAGCTTGACAGAATGGGGTGAATAGTGGAGAGTTAGTGGATAGGTGTGCTCTTAGAGAAGGCAGTCTATAAACAAGTGACGTGCATTATGTAAAACAAGACAGCGAGAAGCAGTGGGTTACAGATTTACAAATACAATATCTGATCAAAAGTTACTGGACACCACTGTTTAATGCAGAATTGACCGCTAGATATGACGAGAGGCAGACTGGTCAGTGTAGAAGAAGACGAGGAGCCTTGTGTTGTCAATAGAGAAGCAGTAACAGCATAATGGTTAAGTCAGGAAAGCGCTGTGACTTCGCTTGTGGACTAGTCATTGGATGCCACCTGAATAACAGATACATCAGGGACATTTCGAGCTTTCTAAAGCTGCCCAAGCCAACTGTTAGTGACGTGACTGTGAAGTGGAAACCTGAGGGAACAACAATAGCTAAACAAAGACCAAGCATATCTCATATACTGACGGATAGTGACAGTCGATCACTGCGGAGGGTAGTTCTAAAAAAACCTTATCAGATCACTGGACGAAATCACTCGTGAGTACTAAAGTGTTACCAGCAGTCTATCTAGCAAAATAACTATGCATAGGGGATTAATAACAGTGGGCGGACAACGGTCGAGCACTCCTCATAAGCCACACATTAATCACTGATAAACAACACCCGAGGCAGTGTAAAGAGTGACGCCATTGCATTGCGGATGAATCGAAACGAGTGCTCTGGAGTGAAGAGTTAAGCAATATCCTGTCGCAATGCAATGGAAGGGTTTAGGTTTGGCGAATGCTGAGAGAATGTTACCTACCATCATATGTAATTCTAGTAGTGAAGTACGAAAGAATTAGTACGGCGATGTTTCTCGTGGTTAAGTTGTAGTCCTCTTATTGCGCTTCAGGAAGCGCAAAATGCGGATGTGAAAATACTTTACAGAAATGTGTACTGTGTACAGTAGAAGAACAGTCCGGAGACATCAGCATGACAATGCACTCTGTCACAAAGCAGAATCTGTGATGCAATGGTTGTGGACAACGTTATTCCTGAAATACACAGACTTGCCCAGTGTCCCGACTTGAAGCCAATGCAACCCCATTGAGATGAGAGAACGTCGACTACGCTCCAGACATGGGCGTCCAGCATCACGACCTACTCAGGTTTCGGCTCTTCACGAAGAAAAGGCTGCCATTCCTTCACGGACATACTGAGAGTGTCCCCAGTAGAGTGACGATCTAAGAAGCGGAAAATATGCTGAAGATATGAATTGAAGTTTGTGTTAGGGAGGGCACTGGAGGAAGGTAGTCGGTGTAGCAACGTTAGCTATAGTGCATTGGCCAACATACTTGCGTAGTGAGTAAGGAGACCCAGGTTCGAGTGCTGGCTGTATCACAAATTTTAATTCATTTCTTCAGCTTCTATCATTATCGTAGAGGTGAAACCACTATAAAGGCGAAGGGTAGACATTGACCACTGGACACATCCCACATCAATGTCCTCCGTATTATGCAGATAGTGTCCATCACACCTGCAGTCCTCTAAGGAAACAACGTGTCACACAAGAGCGTGAAATAAATTGCTGAGCAGTCATAATCAAATGAAAAAGTATGAGATATATACATACAGTTACTAGACTCGCTGGAGAACTCAGGAACAGCTGTTTTGCACAACAGTCTATTTAATTGTTTGAAATAGAAAGGTATTTTTCAACAAGGAGATGGTTTAAGAATTTATGCTTAATACTGTAGGAAAGAATGTTGCTCCTTGGAACACTTCTCAGACTATCGCCTCTAGCCAGCCCTGTAACAGAAGTTTAACGTATTTTCTTATTCCATTCCGAAATAACAGATTCCATTTTATGTGTGCTGTAGTCTTTTTGTGAAATTACAAAAGTTCCTACGGAAAAGCGAGGTATTCCTAATGTGAAAAACTGTTCCAAGGAACGGCATGGTCACGTACCTAGGAACAAATATTCAGTTTACATTTAAAAGTGTTGCAATCGAGAAAATGTTGTCGGTGCTGTATTTGAGAGTCCCTGTGTTACATTACTACACATTACTGCATCTACTACACACCAATAATATCAGTAAATGAAGTCAAATTAATGAGTATTATGAGAAACTAATTACAAATTAAAGACTTTTTGAAACAGAATCTATTGGCAACTAACACAAATTTTCGTTTTCAAGATGAGGAAGGTTGTTAAGACACTTAAGAAACTCAGTTCATTTGTCAATATCACGTTTTCCAAGATTTTGCACAGTTGACAAGGTACGGCTTAACCCTCAACACGAATGTTAACTATTTTTAAAAATATACAGAATTTTATCCTCCACAAAACTCGGTAACTGAAGACTTAACAAAATGCACCAGGAAGCTTTAATATATTATATGTGGAGGTGGTAATATTTAGAAGCGGTGGGTGGGAAAGGACGCGCTGTTGTCGCCTGGTAACAGTGCCTAATTAGTGGAAGAATGTGACCTCCCCTACACTGCTCTCCGAACCCTAAGGTCAAACCGAGCACGTGTTCTGCGTGATACGAATCTTAGATCTTCAGAATATATGTGTTTCATAAAATTGTCTTCAGTACTTCACGAGATTTTTAAAGAAATGTGAATTTTGAACTACCCTGTAGCTAAATATAAGCCAGAGCATAGAAGTAATGACAATGTATCAAATTTCAGGATTTTACAAAGGTACAGCGCAAGCAAAAGAGACAGTTCGGAGGGCATAGCCCACTTAAGTTTCCATTGCAAACATCGTAGCCGCTGTAATTACTAAGGTATGAAAGTAAAAATAAAGTGAAATGTTATTCGAGTAGAGATTTACAGCAGAAAAAATTACGGATGCGATACAATATAAACTGGAGAAGTTATTAATGGTGGTGGTGGTTAGTGTTTAACGTCCCGTCGACAACGAGGTCATTGGAGACGGAGCGCAAGCTCGGGTTAGGGAAGGATTGGGAAGGAAATCGGCCGTGCCCTTTCAAAGGAACCATCCCGGCATTTGCCTGAAACGATTTAGGGAAATCACGGAAAACCTAAATCAGGATGGCTGGAGACGGGATTGAACCGTCGTCCTCCCGAATGCGAGTCCAGTGTGCTAACCACTGCGCCACCTCGCTCGGTGAAGTTATTAATGATTTAGTATGCAGAGAGTTAGTTTACTAAGAACGAAGAAAGGGGCCTTGGCGCTTTAGTAGCGACTGTTCCATTTCTCTGTCCGCTCCTGACGGAACCGAGGCTATACTAGTATAAACAACTCCGAAGCTGTCTCGTGGTTAATTTGCTCGGACAGCGTGTGTCCCCATCAAACAGAAAAGTGCCGAAGTCCACAAAAAGTGGCGTTGGAGTATTATTCATAACCGGGAATGCGATCCTTCGGATGGCTATGTACGAACACCAGCGAGTGATATCGAGAAGGTTTACGATCGTGCGTTTATAGGACTGGTAGGAGTGAACCTTCGCGTGTCATACAATGCTTGAAACGCGTCTTCTGTCTCAGTTTAACGTGTTTTGTATGCTGCATGTCATTTTCTACATCCGTGTGGAAAATGGAGCGTTAAAATTTGCCACATATAGGACAGCGACAAATAGATCTTCGAATTATTAGAACTATTAGTTTCAGGTCACTAGTTAACATGAAATGGAATTTTAAGGAGCTTTAGGCTCTGAACTGTGCCAACTGGTGGTTAGAGTAGTAAAAATTGATGTGCTATATAAAAGAGTTTGTGTGTGTGAAACAATAGATTATTGTTTTGAGTCGGTAAGCACGCGACAGCATGCTGACCAGTATATTCCAAAACACCGCGCATAAAAATGAGATATCCCAGTGCTTATACCTAGAATTCTAGTGACGATAAAAATGAAGGGTCAAGTGTCTTGCATAGCCTTTGAGCTAGGGATCATTTAAATACCCAATAGAAGGATCGTCTTAGTGACACTATCCTATAGTACAGAATCAATGTATGGATATTATGCACTTTCTCCTGCTTAAGGAAATGGAGACAATCTACTCGTTCTTTTTGCATTTGTCGTGGTCTGCGATGATATATACCTAAGATACGAGATCGGATCTCGAACAATCTTGAAAATTTTCTTTATATCTTTATCCGTTTCCAAGATACAGAGGCTCAAAGTTACCCTGTTTCTACAAGTAAAAATCGGTATGAGGCGAAATCCAAATAAGAAATGACCGGAGATAATTTCTCAAATTTTAACAGTATATTTTCTAGGCATTTATCTAGAGGAGCCATCTCCACGTTTTAAAAATCTTTATCGGTTATCAATAAAGGTCCTAAAAAAACTTATTTTTGGGTACCAAAATCCAGGTCGCGGATTCCTAGACAGCTATGTACAGCAAATGGGTATAATTTTTACGATGTATTCCTAAGGTTCCGACTCGGAGAGTCTTGAAAAGTTACCTTACTTGCACATTTAAAATATGTGTATAAAATCCGGTGTGATGCGAAAACGTAATTCATAAAGTGACGTAGTACGGAAAACTATGCTGTAAAGTGTCACCATTATCATCTGGCAACCCATGTTGTAGTACTGAAGCACATGCAAAATTTTTTTGTACATAAAATCCGCTCTGAGGTGTAAACTTCGTTTTGCTTTATTTCAATTTCACATAAGTAAACTATCTAAATTTTACTGACAAATACATTTCTTTTCATATGAGTTACATGCCCTGCAGGGAAACAAGGGACCAATCGGAAAAATGTTCGTATCATAGTACAAAAAATGCGAATCTGTTTCTCTTTAATTAAAAGACTGGCTGAAAAGTGGGGTACCAGCTGCCTCATTCTACCTTCCTCAGCATCTTTAACAATTTTCCAAAAATTTTGGCATGTGAATATATTCACGCTTCTTTATGTGGGAGAGATGAAGACAGTGGTAGTAGCAAAGAGACGGAAAAGTAATATATACTGGAAGATAGTACACAATGGTTGTATAATAGGAAGAGCGATGAAGGCAATGGGAGTGGGAGAGAAAGAGAGGGATGTAGTGGCAGTGGAACAAAGTTGGCAGTGACTGAACAATAGTGTTACTTTAACATCGATAGTTGACTCAATCGATGTTATCGAAAGCTTTTCTAAACTATCGATGTACCGGCGAACTATCGATCTTATGGGAAGGTGTTTAAAATGAAAAATAGCTTTCTAAGAATTTTTATTTCTTAAAATGCAACAATACAAGATATGCAAATTTTGTTTTATAAAAAGTAAGATTTTTAAATTCTTGTCCTTTAGTCTGTTGTTTAAAATAGAACATTGAAAGACACGCGTAATGTGTTTAAATTCTTCTCCTTTAGTCTGTTGCGTTTTTAAGTAATTATTTTTCCTGACTTGGAGAAAACCCTCTCTGCAGGAACTGAAGACGCTGGATATCACAAAAGTTTAATAGCCATTACACGCAACGTTAGATTTTGCGCAATATTCTAATACACAAGCATGCTTGTCTATTACGGGTTTTTCAGCATACTGATGTAGGTAAATTATGGAATCACTGGTTGGTGTAACGACATCGACGTTACGCTGCTGCTAATTGGGCAAAAAAAGTAGATCATCCGATTTCAAACTGTTGGACGTATCAGTAGACGTATTATCCCTGCTCATGGAGGCTTCTGTTTCGGGCATTATTCCTGTAGTTGATACGGTGATAGCAGCACACGCATTCTGACGTTCTTGGGCAGCGTTCTCTGCCTCTCGAAATGCCCTGAAACGAGTTTTTTAAATCTACGATCTAGTAATGTCACAAGGATATTAACAGTCGATGTGTTAAAGCGGTTCAGTCTTTCCTTGACTGATTTAATCCAGTTGTTAAGGTGCTTTTCAAGTCTGAAAACTTTGCAGCAATACCTCATATAAGAGTTACAATTAAGGAAGCAGTGATGTATGACTCCCCGAGATAGTTGTTGTTGCTACTCCAAAAGGTTCTAGAAGATCTGTTGTCTCTTGCATAGCTAAGTAATTTTCTGCTGTGAGGGTAGGCAGTGCTTTTGAACTTTCATCTATCGCAATCTCAGTCTCACTTCGTATTTCCAAAGTTCTTTTAAGCGTGTGTGGCATGAGCTGTTCCTTAGAGTAGGCACCTCTTGTATTGCTCTTTTTTGAACATCGCTCAATTTGTCTCCGGCTAGTATTGAATTATGAAAGTAAGTCACAATAGCCTTCGTCTTCAATAAAATTTTTGAAAATGTTTTGGCTTTGAAACAATCTTGTACTTTTAAGTTGATGCAGTGAGAAAAACAGGGTGAATGTCGAATCCTTAAGATTTAGGCAGCTTTTTCGTAGCTGCAGCGTTGTCTGTAACCACTACCAATGTCTTATCACGGATATTGTATTCTAGTAAGATTTTACTGACGACCTGAAAAAATATAATGTTGAAGTAACCTGACAGCATGTCCGAAATTTTGCGTAATATTGTCAAAAAATTTCTTTTTTTCAACGTCTTGTTATCTGAAATATTACTTTCATACATGAAAAAAAAAAATAATTCCCGTAAACATTGGGCCAATATATCACTTGTCGATAGTGTGTGAACTTCAGCGTATTAGAAGCACGGGGATAGCTGGAAGAGGAAGAGGAAGAAGAAGAAGAGGTGGGAGGTCACCATAAGGAATAGGGGTGCGAGAGAGGAAGTGTTTACTGGTCCGCCACGCAATGCTGCTGCCTTAGGTGCGCATGCTTGCTGATTAACTGCAGCAAATACGGTATAAACTTCACATGGTAATAACAAGATCGAAAGTGCATTGAAGAGATCAAGGGTAGCTTCTTCACTCAGCATGTCTTTTCTCTGTTGAATCTGTTGTGGCGTAGTAAGACAACCACGCCACTTGGAAGTAGCCGAAAGGCACGCGTTAAACTCACGCAGGCTAGAGATAGGTCTGAAACAGGATACGTAATGAATGCTATAAAGAAAAGTACGTAGCTGCTGGAATACTTAACTTTAATCCATCATTGCTGTACATCGCTCTTGACGATACAAATGAGACTCTGTAGAAACATGCTATTTAATAATAATGGCGCCTTGCGAGGTCGTAGCCATTGACTTAGCTGAAGGCTATTCTAACTATCTGCTCTGCAAATGAGCGAGGCTTCGTCAGTGTGCATCGCTAGCTAAGTCGTCCGTACAACTGGGGCGAGTGCTAGTAAGTCTCTCGAGACCTGCCGTGTGGTGGCGCTCGGTCTGCGATCACTGTCAGTAGCGACACGCGGGTCCGACATGTACTAATGGACCGCGGCCGATTTAAAGCTACCACCTAGCAAGTGTGGTGTCTGGCGGTGACACCACAGAATCGACACTCAGTACAAAACAGAAGGGCCATCACTCTACTGCAGTGCTACAGCTCCTACATCGCTGAGATCGGCAGCACTTGTGATCTTAGTCAAGACGACATAGAGTGTGTAGCTTGTAGAAGTTTTGTTGGGTGTTTCGCCTTTCGCCGGGGACAGCGCACGGAGCGGTATAGAGAGCACAATACGGTATTAATGAAGGGAGACACAGCAGTGCTGGCACCTTCACACACCATACCGATGTATTCCTATAATATACCCGCGCCGCTCAAAGTTTGATAGAACCTGACAGATATCGTTTCGTCGGCTTCACTGTAGTGGCAATACAACAGCTTCCATTATACACTACTGGCCATTAAAATTGCCACACCAAGAAGAAATGCAGATGATCAACGGGTATTCATTGGACAAATATATTATACTTGAACTGACACGTGATTGCATTTTCACGCAGTTTGGGTTCACAGATCCTGAGAACTCTATACCCAGAACAACCACGTCTGGCCGTCAAACAGAGCTTGGATGACTTGTACAGGTACAGCTGTCCATGCAGCTTCAACACGATACCAGTTCATCAAGAGTAGTGACTGGCGTATTGTGACGAGCCAGTTGCTCGGCCACCATTGACCAGACGTTTTCAGTTGGTGAGGGATCTGGAGAATGTGCTGGCCAGGGCAGCAGTCGAACATTTTCTGCATCCAGAAAGGCCCGTACAGGACCTGCAACATGCGGTCGTGCATTATCCTGCTGAAATGTAGGGTTTCGCAGGGATCGAATGAAGGGTAGAGCCACGGGTCGTAACAGATCAGAAATGTAACGTCCACTGTTCAAAGTGTCGTCAATGCGAACAATAGGTGACCGAGACGTGTAACCAACTGAGTGCAACTGCCAAGAAGTACCATAATTACAAGTTACGCCGACTTGACCGACATGTACCGACGACAAGAATGAAACGAAACTCAGCATGGCATTGACGAGTTAAAGAAAGAAACATTTTAAAAAAAAGGTTAGTTACATGTGCATAAATTCTGCGTTGTGATGACCTGCAGTTTTTGTCACTTTTAATATGGGTAAAACTAATAACAAAGTGGCAAGTCATGGCAGTATGCCTTCATTCGCATTGCTTTTCCACATGCCCGTTGTTAACACTAAAACAATACATTTTGTAAGGGCTTTCTCTAATTAATTTTTTATCTCTTCGTATAGTTTTGAGATCAGTAAACTTTTAAGTGTGGTTTTATCTGGCAACCCATATCTGCTGTCTAAGGCATAAACAATTTTTTCAAATCTTGATGATCGGAAGTTCTGTACGGCAGCATATCTATAGCGATCATTTGTGCATGAAGAGAATCAAGTTCTTTTTTTACTTTTGAACTGGCATGGTGCAACTGACTTCTGCTAAAGTAATTTTGTATAGAGTTTCTCGATTCTTTTGGTTGCACCTCTTGCACTTGATCTAGCTCACAAGCTGATCCCTCACCTTTCAATTCTATTACTAATTCGTGATTCCTAGGTTTTCACCATGCTTTCTTTTTAGTGGTCTCTTAAATTAGTCCTATTCTCTGATCATGTTTATAATCTTTACTGCAGATGGTACACTTTACAACACTTTACAAACTAACTATTATCCCCCACTTTCTTGGAAAAATTCCACACAGATGATTGATTTTTACGGTTCATTTTCAAAACAATAATAAAAAAAAACTTTATTTACGCACCTTTTACATAAACAAAATAATCTTGGAAACGCGGAATTTCCTCAGCCAACAGAGACTATCAGTGGCGTGCGATCGTTTCACGTCGGCACCATTCGGAACACTTCTTCGCTATTGTGTTCTTTGTCTCACTGCTGCCAACGACCACGATTCAACAGTTGTGGCACTATAGTTGCAAGATGAAGAATAATCCTTTTTTGTGTGGCGTTTAAATAACGAAATTGCTGTCGAAGAAGCCATTGTCGGCACATTGAGGTCACCTCTAACCATACCCATACAGCTAGAAGCTTTAGAGGCGGAATTATTCCTCGTCACGCTCGTAAAATTATTAATCAGGTTGCAGAATGATGTAAACTCGAAAAAATGAAAAAAATAATAATGGCGAGCTTATTCATAAGCTGCAGAAGTTTCAGGCAACGGGTTTCAGCATTAACGGGCAAGAGCTTAAGAAATATCCAAAAGATTCGGAGTTTTGCAAAAACGTTTCTGGAAGTTCGCAGTCAACTCTTGGCAAGAAGATATTAGTTTTGTCTCGCATCCACTGAAATATTCACATTTCGCCCGAATTACTTATGAATATGCACAGCAATGCTGTGAAAGCAGATAGCATGTAAATACAGCTATATATTTTAATGATTATGTCCATCCACCACACAAATAAAAAAACTTGACACTCGATGGATTGTGCTTTTACTATATTAAGTTTTGCGGGAGCTGGTGTGTCCTTGAAGGAACAAGCTCCGCTAATCGACAATAATATGGGCAACCACCATATGAGTGATATTTGTGCTTCTGCAAAAGCGGAAGTGACTCAAGGGCATTAGGATTGCATCAGTGTTTTCTGTTTTCGAATCACTTTACACATTAACATGTACAACTGAAAACACTTGTAAGTACAATGATGACTCAGAAACAGAAGAGGACAGTAGCAAGTGTATTTAAGTAATAAATGTTCAAAAATGTGTGAAATCTTATGGGACTTAACTGCTAAGGTCCCTAAGCTTACACACTACTTAACCTAAATTATCCTAAGGACAAACACACACACCCATGCCCGAGGGAGGACTGGAAACTCCGCCGTGACCAGCCGCACAGTCCATGACTGCAGCGCCTCAGACCGCTCGGCTAATCCCGCTCGGCTTTAAGTAATAACTACAATAATTGTATTCATTTTAAAATTCATTATACAGTACAATGAGAAACAATTAAGAAATTTTTAAAATGTCATTTTTTTTCTCTACTAACTGCGTTGTGTTACAACAACCTTATTTACATTTGTATCCCTTGCTACAAGTAAGTAAGCTCACAGATCTGAAGATGAAAATCATTATAATGCGCATTCACGAATCCATGTTATTTACGTGTGTAGTTTTTACCATAAGCATCTGATCGGTACGAGATGCGCACGACCGTGAGTTGTCATCACTGGAAGACAAACAAGAAAATTCCCTCTTTCACGACCCATCCACACAACGACGAATCTATTAACAACATAGTTTATAAACAACTTAGACTGGCTAAGGCGCCACCATGTTTGTTGTTGATTAAATAACTCCAAACAATCTACTTTCCCTCTGCACTCCAAACGCCATGGAGGTAATAGGAACCGACAATTTTTTAGGCGCCAATTCAAAACGAATTACATTATAAACGATAGGACTATCGATAGTTAAACCAGACTACTGATAGTGACGATGGTGCAGGTACTGTCGATTAATCGATAGTTTATAGATATTTGAGTAACACTACCGAACAGTGCTAGGTTAAAAAAAAATGGCTCTGAGCACTATGGGACTTAACATCTATGGTCATCAGTCCCCTAGAACTTAGAACTACTTAAACCTAACTAACCTAAGGACATCACACAACACCCAGTCATCACGAGGCAGAGAAAATCCCTGACTCCGCCGGGAATCGAACCCGGGAACCCGGGCGCGGGAAGCGAGAATGCTACCGCACGACCGCGAGCTGCGGACAACAGTGCTAGGAAATGAGTGAAGGAGACAGTGCCAGTGGGAGGGGGGGGGGGGGAGGAATACAGAAAAAAGGGAAAATGGAAGTGGGTGACAACCAGTGATAATGAGAGACAAATGACAATGACAACGATGAAGAGAGAGTCAGTGACAGTGAGAAGAGACAGAAGCAGTAGGAAGGAACGACTGAGAAGTTAGCAGCAAGGGGGAGACGGTGACAGTGAGAGGAAACTGTAGCTGGACAGAACGAAAGGTTGTGGCGCAGGAGACAGTGACAGCGAGACACAGGGAGATAATGACAGTAATCTTGGCTGAACGAGCATGCGAGTAAGGGAAACAGAGGGTCCATCGCTCGATGGACTAGTGGGTTTCAGCTAACTACAGCTTGGGGAGCATGTGGGATGTAAGAAGTAGCGCAAATATGTTCACATGCCAAATTTTCGGGAAAATTTTTGAAAATACTGAGAAAAGTGGATTGAGGCAGCTGATGCTCCACTTTTCAGTCAGAGTCTTTTAAATAAACAAGAACATATTCGCATTTTTTGTGCTCCGATAGGAGCAATTTTCCGCTGGTATACTTTATAATTGAAAACAATGGACTCTTAATGTATCGCTGTTATTTTCTTACTCCTTTTCAGAGTAGAGTGTAAGACTACATATTTCAGTTTATGCGAGATGAAATGTGGACAAATGGAATGTACACTGCCTGTATCACGTTTAAGGCTAGTTCCTGGATGCCCATAGATGTAATTTACAAGGCCTTGTGGCGTAGTCGTAGAAACGACATAACGAACCCGCCGCCCCAGATTTGCACAAGACACAACCTCATGTCTCACAACAACAAAAACAGCAGAAAATGCCGGAAAATGCTTATGGTGGTGCCTAGTGCGCGTTCTTTCGCGTGATTCTAAACACGGTCACTAGACTGAAACACCAACCAGGAAATATCATGTAATGCCCCCAAGTTCAACACTGTCCCCTATGAATTACTTACGTTTGAAAGTTACCGAACTGTAGGAGCAATTAACGAGGTCCCAGAAACAAAATGAAGACTGATGAAATCTTGAGTTAACAGCCAAAACCAGCGTGTTATTGAAGCTGCGTTTCGACAAATTCAGTATCTTCAGGGTGCTAACTGGTAGGAATATTGTCGCAGTTTTGTTCCACGAAGACGCCGTCATTCGGTTGGCAACCGGAATACTTGTCATGAGCGAAATTTGCCAGGAAACTGTGTAATCTCATATAGCAGAAAGACTGTAGCAAAAATAAAATTGTCCATAAGAACTGTTACCCACAGGAACACAAATAAAAAAAAAGGATGTCCTTCACAAGCACTAAGTCATCTATATTTAATACAGCACAGATCGGATGATGGAAATGGCGAGCTGAAATAAAAGTGAACATTCGTAGTCAGTGTTTACGCTTCCATATAGCCGAGAGCACTAAAGTGTCCGCCTCGGGGATGTGAGGAGGTGAGCCAGCCGCCGACTGACGACGAAGGATGGTGAGCCGGCCAGCTTGTATATAGATTTTAAGCGGCTTGCCACATCCAGCTACGTAAATACTGAGCTGGTACCCACGTCCCTCCTCAGATACACACAACACTTGCACATGTGTTAAATATTAGATGCTGACATTTCTTCCTGGAGGAAGTGCTGGCATCAGGAAGGCTATCCTGCTACCATATGCCACTAACACTGCCGAAATACGATATAACAATTCCGATTTATTTATTTATTTTTTAATGCATTTAACTTGTAGATGGTTGTCTCCGCTACAGGATCCGCTCTCGTACTACCCCGGTCAACAGCCATAGTCTGCTGTATTCCTTGGGCGTCCGGCAACACGTCAGCAGCGTTTCCACTACTGCAAGTAGTTCCACCCACCACTGTTACTTCTTAAAGTTCACACTTCCGTGATCACTTGCACCAACGCAATGTAGATTTTAGGACAGTATTTCACTCGGTGGTCTTCGAATTCCGTCATCTTCTCTCCATCTGCAGAGCATGTTGTCTAGCCTTGATGGCAGCTTGACGACTTATGGTTGAATGCCTCGTGAAATCTTCCTTGGCCTTCGTGGATACTGTTGCTACAGTATAGCCCAAGATGCGCCAGGTCGACTCACTGCATAAGTGCTTCTTTGGGATCCAATATCCTTAATACCTCACGTCATTATCCGCTGCATCTTCATAGAGCGTGCAGTCCCACAATGTGTGTTCTGGTGCGCCCACACTGCCGCTATCATTCATCTGTCTTCTGATTTTGTAGAGATACGCGGCATAAGGGCCATGGTCAGTCAGGTAAGTATAAATCTAGTCTCATTTTTAATCCCTCCCTGATGTTAGGGAGAAATTCGTATAGATTCGTGTAGATGTGAATGTGTCCCGGGAGATAGTGTTTCCTACTACCCTCACCTGTTCTCATAATCGGTCAAGAAATTTTGCTGAGTGTGTAGAAGTTTCCAGGACTATTCCCATCAATAGTGAACACGTCCAGTGACGGGTGTCGTCAGGGGAGGATGTCGACAAAACTAGGTCACGCGAGAACAGTCTGCACAGATACTGTTTGCTGCAAAAGCACGTCTCTCTGACGCACAAATGCGGCAACAGAATTAGCTGCTTCATTTTGCACTCTTCTATACTCAAAAAGCACATGAGATGTACGACACTGCACACAATGGTTCCTCACACATTGAGACCCACAATTGGTCATGTATTGTTTTTTAATTACTGGCTTTCGGGACGTGCCCTTACAGCCATACCAATAGCGGAATGTCAGTTGTGACGATAAGAACGTAAGGGCAACACAGCAACGACTCCCTGAGTGGATAAAATCTCCGACCCGGCCGGGAATCGAACCCGGGCCTTTCGGGGAGCATTCCGCCGCGCTGACCGCACAGCTATCGAGGTGAGGAGGTTAACTATGTATACAACTGCGTGAAACAGACCGTTATTTGCTGCTCTTGTCGTTGGTTGGTTGATTTGGGGGAAGGGACCAAACAGCGAGGACATCGGTCCCATCTGGTTAGGGAAGCATGGGGAAGGAAGTCGGCCGTGCCCCTTCAGAGGAACCATCCCGGCATTTGCCTGAAGCGTCGTCCTCCCGAATGGGAGTCCACTTGTCTAACCACTGCGCCACCTCGCTCGGTTGCTTTTCTGGTTGATTCCAAATTTCTCAGTGGCCATCACTGACATAAATTTAAAAAACAAAACATTGCGCCATTAATCTCTGCAGCTGCACCTTTAGATACATCAATAGGGGTTACACAGCGACAAGGTGTGAGGGCAGGCCTGGGATCAGCACCGTTGTTCAAAGTTTAACTTCCACCAGACGACTCCTCGTCTTCCCAACAGATTTGCAGTCTGCAGCATCGCCTTTCGTTGTGCTGCAGTTTGTGTGCGACCATCAATGGCTGTTCGTCTGACGCGGCGGTGGAGGTAGGAAACTGCCTGGTGCAGCCACTCGAAATCAGTGCGACGAATATGGACACCTTCTTTGGAACACTAATAATAACACTGACACGCAGCTGTCATCTCACGTCTAATGCACTGAGCAATTCATCAAAACGCTTATCCAATTACTCTCGGCGAGCCGATATATCCACACTAAAATCCAATTAATTACACGAAATATGTCACCGCCATCTTGATATGTCTATAATGTTTATTAACAGAGTTCAACATTAGAAGTAACAGATCATGTTTTCTTTTAAGCTAGACTATTTGTGAGTTTCATTCAAATGGATAAATCATCTTGCTGTCTTCATTGCTCCTTCCTTTTTTTTCGTCAACTGAAACTCATTAAAAGTTGTTGGAAATTGCCGGCTCTATTCAAAAGTGGCCTCACTTCTTTTGAAAACGGGAAAGCCTCTGGATATCCCAAAACTGCAACCATAACTGAAAAATCAAGAAAATCCACAATATGAATTTCTTCTATGAGCATTTAAAGGTGTATGGGTTTTCTGACACTGAGAAGGTGGCGTAGTGGTTAACACCCTGGACTCGCATTCGGGAGGACGAGGTTCAAAAAATGGTTCAAATGGCTCTGAGCACTATGGGACTTAACTTCTGAGGCTATCAGTCCCCTAGAACTTAGAACTACTTAAACCTAACTAACCTCAGGATAGCACACACATCCAAGCCCGAGGCAGTATTCGAAACTGCGACCGTAGCGGTCACGCGGTTCCAGACTGTGGCGCCTAGAACCGCTCGGCCACCTCGGCCGGCGGACGAGGTTCAAACCCGCGTCCGGTCACCCTGATTTAGGTTTTCCGTGATTTCCCTAAATCGCTTCAGGCGAATGCCAGGATGGTTCCTTTGAAAGGGTACGGCAGACTTCCTTTCCCATCCTTCCCTTATCCGATGGGACCTAAGACCTCGCTGTTTGGTCCCCTTCCACAAATCCACCAACCAATCAACGTCTCTCACGCCACAGTCGTATCTAAAGAAAGAGTACGGCACATTCCAAATTAAAAAGTTACAGTAATGTGTAAGATACGTTTAGTGACTACCGAATGTTAGCCAAAAGAAAATGCGAAACTGCTTCTCTTGCCGCCGTCTGTGCCACTCTAAACTGAATCTCGCTGATTATGTGAGGCAGTTTGTTACTTTGGATAATCGTTGAGTCCAGCACTTCACGCCAGAAGCGAAACAATACAGAAAGAATGAAGGTTAAGACAGAACAACCGTCGATAACGAGATCATCAGAGACGGATCACACTCACGTTTCTGCGGAAGAATAGGGAAGGAGCAACCATACCGACTCTGATTTGGGGAAATCACGGAAAGCCTAAATATGGAGATGGCCGGACGAGAATATGAAATTATGGTCAACTTTTTTTAGATGAAATTTGATTCTTTTATTGATTATCTTGCAAATGGATAACCTGGTGATAATTATGCAAATAATCTGGACCAATTAGTTAAGAAATACACGTAGAAAGACGCATGGACTGAACAAAAAGTCATTCTTCAGTAGGAGAACGAAATGTGCTACAGCCATGGGATATTAGAGGGATATGTAGTACTAATATTGTAAAAGCAATCGTAGTCACCAGCTTTGTTACCCTCTGGCTTCCACGTATTCCCACACGAAAATACATGTGTATTGGAAAATACACACATCAAAAAAAGTTTTGCATCACCTCGGTGCCGAGAGTTCCGGAACCTGTACAGAAAATTGGAATAGAGATCAACGTAAACATAATTTCCGACCTTTCCATTGCTCATGATAACCACACATTGCATGTTGTACCACCATACTGCAAGACATTCAGAGGTGGTGGTCCAGATTGCTGTACACACCGGTACCTCTAATACCCAGTAGCACGTCCTCTTGCATTGATGCATGCCTGTCTTCATCGTGGCATACTGTCCACAAATTCATCAAGGCACTGTTGGTCCAGATTGTCCCACTCCTCAACAGCGCTTCGGCGTAGATCCCTCAGAGTGGTTGGTGGGTCACGTATTCCATAAACAGCCATTTTCAATCTATCCAAGGCAATGATCGATAGGGTTCATATCTGGGAAACATGCTGACCACTCTAGTCGAGCGATGTCGTTATCCTGAAGGATGTCATTTACAAGATGTGCACGATGGGGACGCGACTTGTCGTCCATGAAGACGAATGCCTCGCCAATATGCTACCGATATGATTGCACTATCGGTAGGAGGATGGCATTCACGTATCGTAAGCGCCTTCCATAACCACCAGTGGCGTACATCGGCCCCACATAATGTCACCCCAAAACAGCAGGGAACCTCCACCTTGCTGCACTCGGTGGACAATGTGTCTAAGGCGTTCAGCCTGACCGGATTGCCTCCAAACACGTCTCCGACGATTATCTGGTCGAATGAATATGCGACACTCATCGGTGACAAGAACGTGATGCCAATCCTGAGCGGTCCATTCGGCATGTTGATGGTCTCATCTGTACCGCGTTGCATGGTGTCGTGGTTGCAAAGATGGACCTCGCCATGGACGTCGGGCTTGAAGTAGCGTATCATGCAGCCTATTGCGCACAGTTTGAGTCGTAACACGACGTCATATGGCTGCACGAAAAGCATTATTTAACATGGTGGAGGTGCTGTCAGGGTTCCTCCGAGCCATAATCCGTAGGTAGCGGTCATCCACTGCAGTAGTAGCCCTTGGGCGGCCTGAACGAACCATGTCATCGACAGTTCCTATGTCTCTGTATCTCCTCCATGTCCGACCAGCATAGCTTTGGTTCACTCCGAGACACCTGGACACTTGTCTTGTTGAGAGCACTTCCTGGCACAAAGTAACAATGTGGACGCGATCGATCCGCAGTATGACCGTCTAGGCATGGTTGAACTACAGACAACACGAGCTGTGTACCTCCATCCTAACGGAATGAGTGGAACTGATCGGCTGTCGTACGCCCTCCCTCTAATAGACGCTGCTCATGAATGGTTGTTTACATCTTGGAGAGGGGTTTAGTGACATGCCTGAACAGTCAAAGGGACTGTGTCTGTGATACTATATCCGCAGTCAGCGTCTGTCTACAGGAGTTCTGGGAACCGGGGTGATACAAAACATGTTTTGATGTGTGTATTATGTATCAAACGAGGTAATGCCTATTGGCTTCTGTCTCGGGTTCTTCGGCCGACGTTCATCTAATGATTTTTCTGACGTTTCGCCAGCACGAGTGGCTGGCATTGTCAAAGCTTCACCCTCCATTGCCGGTGGTGAACTGGAGCCGAACTCGCGGGCGCAGAATATACACTCCTGGAAATGGAAAAAAGAACACATTGACACCGGTGTGTCAGACCCACCATACTTGCTCCGGACACTGCGAGAGGGCTGTACAAGCAATGATCACACGCACGGCACAGCGGACACACCAGGAACCGCGGTGTTGGCCGTCGAATGGCGCTAGCTGCGCAGCATTTGTGCACCGCCGCCGTCAGTGTCAGCCAGTTTGCCGTGGCATACGGAGCTCCATCGCAGTCTTTAACACTGGTAGCATGCCGCGACAGCGTGGACGTGAACCGTATGTGCAGTTGACGGACTTTGAGCGAGGGCGTATAGTGGGCATGCGGGAGGCCGGGTGGACGTACCGCCGAATTGCTCAACACGTGGGGCGTGAGGTCTCCACAGTACATCGATGTTGTCGCCAGTGGTCGGCGGAAGGTGCACGTGCCCGTCGACCTGGGACCGGACCGCAGCGACGCACGGATGCACGCCAAGACCGTAGGATCCTACGCAGTGCCGTAGGGGACCGCACCGCCACTTCCCAGCAAATTAGGGACACTGTTGCTCCTGGGGTATCGGCGAGGACCATTTGCAACCGTCTCCATGAAGCTGGGCTACGGTTCCGCACACCGTTAGGCCGTCTTCCGCTCACGCCCCAACATCGTGCAGCCCGCCTCCAGTGGTGTCGCGACAGGCGTGAATGGAGGGACGAATGGAGACGTGTCGTCTTCAGCGATGAGAGTCGCTTATGCCTTGGTGCCAATGATGGTCGTATGCGTGTTTGGCGCCGTGCAGGTGAGCGCCACAATCAGGACTGCATACGACCGAGGCACACAGGGCCAACACCCGGCATCATGGTGTGGGGAGCGATCTCCTACACTGGCCGTACACCACTGGTGATCGTCGAGGGGACACTGAATAGTGCACGGTACATCCAAACCGTCATCGAACCCATCGTTCTACCATTCCTAGACCGGCAAGGGAACTTGCTGTTCCAACAGGACAATGCACGTCCGCATGTATCCCGTGCCACCCAACGTGCTCTAGAAGGTGTAAGTCAACTACCCTGGCCAGCAAGATCTCCGGATCTGTCCCCCATTGAGCATGTTTGGGACTGGATGAAGCGTCGTCTCACGCGGTCTGCACGTCCTGCACGAACGCTGGTCCAACTGAGGCGCCAGGTGGAAATGGCATGGCAAGCCGTTCCACAGGACTACATCCAGCATCTCTACGATCGTCTCCATGGGAGAATTGCAGCCTGCATTGCTGCGAAAGGTGGATATACACTGTACTAGTGCCGACATTGTGCATGCTCTGTTGCCTGTGTCTATGGGCCTGTGGTTCTGTCAGTGTGATCATGTGATGTATCTGACCCCAGGAATGTGTCAATAAAGTTTCCCCTTCCTGGGATAATGAATTCACGGTGTTCTTATTTCAGTTTCCAGGAGTGTATGTACCTGGCGCGCCAACGTCCGAGGGCTTCTCCGCGGTCATTTCCGGTGCGGTTCTCCTCTTGCTACCTGCGACGGTCGTTCGCTGCAGTACGGGAAGCCAGGATCCGTTGACCTTAAGGCTTTCCTCTTTCTTGTTCAAACTGTTCGCGTGTTTTTGTATTTCTACAGCTTCTCTGGACAAGCGCGTGTGATAGTGGTTCTCTACAGCCAGAACTTCCGTGTCGGCGAATTTTATTACGTGGTCGGTCTCACTCAGTGCGTGTTCTGCCACGGCCGATTTCTCCACCTGCCCCAACCTGCAATGTCGCTTATGCTCCTTGATCCTGGTGTTAATGGATCGTCCAGTCATCCCGACATAAACTTTTCCGCATGTGCATGGTATGCGGTATATTCCCGACATCGAAAGTGGGTCTCTTTTCTCCTTCGCCGATCTAAGACACTCTTTGATCTTCCTTGTCGGTTTGAAGATCGTCTTTACGCCATGTTTGCGCAATATACGGCCGATTCTGTCCGTCACTCTGGGAATGTATGGCAGAAAGGCCGTACCCGACATTTCTTTCTCTGGTTCCTTACTTCGCCGAGTGTTTGGCTCAGTTACACTTCTAATATAATTTGTGGAGTACCCATTGCTCCTCAGGACTGTTTCCAGGTGTTGCATTTCTCATTTGAGGTGTTGCGGCTCACATATTCGTCCTGCTCTCGTTACGAGCGTACTAATCATGCCCCTTTTCTGGCTCGGGTGGTGGTTTGACAGTTTGTGCAGGTATCGGTCCGTGTGAGTCGGTTTTCGGTACACGCTGTGTCCCAGGTTTTCGCCGTCCCTTGTGACCAGCACATCTAGAAATGGCAGTTTCTTGTCCTTTTCTACTTCCATGGTAAATGTTATGTTGGCATGGAGGCTGTTCAAGTGTCTTAGGAAGTCACCGAGCTGTTCTTCACCATGGCTCCACACCACGAAAGTATCATCGGCGTGCCTGTACCACACCTTAGGTTTGCAAGTGGCCGAGTCCAGTGCCTGTGCCGAGATGAATGTGCTACACCGAAGTTCTTGAGATGCAAGCGCCTATTCACCACCGCCCAAGCACATCGTATCTACGACAGAATGAAACGAGCTTTTCTTCGTGAGCGAATACATACAACACGGAGAGACTTGGCAAGAACGGATCAGGAACTTCTGGACATTTTCTATCAACTAAGTAGCAGAATGCATCGAGACGACTGGGACAAGATCGACAGCATCACTCACAGGAGCATGCAGAACGAACTCGAGCGCTGCACCGAGCGACAGAAGAAAAAGTTTGAAAGATGCCGGAAGCAGACCGACAAGGCGACTCCCGACATGTCACACACAGTGGTCAACCTCACTGAACGACAATTGACCGAAGCGGAAGTGTCTGTTCTTCAAAAAGGAGGGAATTTCGCTATCATCCCGAGAACCATACCTATGGAGGTCATCATTGCCAACACCGAAGCAGCCATTCGTGCCCTTCCTTGTGAAAGGGCAGAGGAAATACGCACGGAAACAGCCAGGATACTGCGCCGAGCAAAACCGCCAGCTTGCAACCTGAAGAAAGAAGAGGTACAAGCCATTAAGAATCTCAACGCCGACAAGAGCATATTGGTACTGCCTGCCGATAAGGGGAATGCGACCGTCGTAATGAAGACCGAAGATTATGAGCAAAAGATCCGAGACCTATTAGATCCGACGACGTACCGAAAACTAAGCGCAGATCCGACGCAACGTATCACACGGAATACGAATCGATTGATCAAGGCGTCTTCTCTGCCGGCGGACATACAGAGAAACCTGCGCAACACAGAAGCCCTACCACCTCGGCTGTATGGATTACCCAAGTTCCATAAGAACAACGTTCCACTGAGACCGATCGTTAGCGCTCCTGGATCACCGACATATAAGCTGGCAAAACACTTGGCCTCTCTGCTCCAACCACACGTGGGGAAGACCGACACATACATTAAGGACTCAGGACATTTCATTGAGAAGCTGAAGAAACTGAAACTTGCACCAAACGACATCCTTGTCAACTTTGATGTTGCTTCGTTATTTACGAAAGTGCCACTCAGTGACGCTCTGGAGCACATCGGTTCCATTTTCCCGCTAGACATCAGAAAGCTCTTCCATGCATGTCACACCACGACCTATTTCACGTGGAATGGCGACTTCTACGAACAGCTGGAAGGCGTCGCCATGGGTAGTCCTCTCAGTCCAGTGGTGGCCAACTTCTTCATGGAACAATTCGAAGCACAGGCACTGGACTCGGCCACTTGCAAACCTAAGGTGTGGTACAGGTACGTCGATGATACTTTCGTGGTGTGGAGCCATGGTGAAGAACAGCTCGGTGACTTCCTAAGACACTTGAACAGCCTCCATGCCAACATAACATTTACCATGGAAGTAGAAAAGGACAAGAAACAGCCATTTCTAGATGTGCTGGTCACAAGGGACGGCGAAAACCTGGGACACAGCGTGTATCGAAAACCGACTCACACGGACCGATACCTGCACAAACTGTCAAACCACCACCTGAGCCAGAAAAGGGGCATGATTAGTACGCTCGTAACGAGAGCAGGACGAATATGTGAGCCGCAACACCTCAAACGAGAAATGCAACACCTGGAAACAGTCCTGAGGAGCAATGGGTACTCCACAAATTATATTAGAAGTGTAACTGAGCCAAACACTCGGCGAAGTAAGGAACCAGAAAAAGAAATGTCGGGTACGGCCTTTCTGCCATACATTCCCAGAGTGACGGACAGAATCGGCCGTATATTGCGCAAACATGGCGTAAAGACGATCTTCAAACCGACAAGGAAGATCAAAGAGTGTCTTAGATCGGCGAAGGAGAAAAGAGACCCACTTTCAATGTCGGGAATATACCGCATACCATGCACATGCGGAAAAGTTTATGTCGGGATGACTGGACGATCCATTAACACCAGGATCAAGGAGAATAAGCGACATTGCAGGTTGGGGCAGGTGGAGAAATCGACCGTGGCAGAACAAGCACTGAATGAGACCGACCACGTAATAAAATTCGCCGACACGGAAGTTCTGGCTGTAGAGAACCACTATCACACGCGCTTGTTCAGAGAAGCTGTAGAAATACAAAAACACGCGAACAGTTTGAACAAGAAAGAGGAAAGCCTTAAGGTCAACGGATCCTGGCTTCCCGTACTGCAGCGAACGACCGTCGCAGGTAGCAAGAGGAGAACCGCACCGGAAATGACCGCGGAGAAGCCCTCGGACGTTGGCGCGCCAGGTACATATAGTCTGCGCCCGCGAGCTCGGCTCCAGTTCACCACCGGCAATGGAGGGTGAAGCTTTGACAATGCCAGCCACTCGTGCTGGCGAAGGGTCAGAACGTCGGCCGAAGAACCCGAGACAGAAGCCAATAGGCAGTTTGTCAACAAGTGGCCACGAAAGCCTCAACAATTTTGTATTACGCCTCTACGGGGAGGAGATTTGCAGATTGTACCGACGCCTTGACCAACGACGTAAGAAGAAAGCGCGACTGATGTCCTCTCTCGCCTTTCTGTCACGGTGCCGAGATGAATGTGCTACACCGAAGTTCTTGAGATGCAAGCGCCTATTCACCACCGCCCAAGCACATCGTATCTACGACAGAATGGAACGAGCTTTTCTTCGTGAGCGAATACATACAACACGGAGAGACTTGGCAAGAACGGATCAGGAACTTCTGAACATTTTATATCAACTAAGTAGCAGAATGCATCGAGACGACTGGGACAAGATCGACGCATCACTCACAGGAGCATGCAGAACGAACTCGAGCGCTGCACCGAGCGACAGAAGAAAAAGTTTGAAAGATGCCGGAAGCAGACCGACAAGGCGACTCCCGACATGTCACACACAGTGGTCAACCTCACTGAACGACAATTGACCGAAGCGGAAGTGTCTGTTCTTCAAAAAGGAGGGAATTTCGCTATCATCCCGAGAACCATACCTATGGAGGACATCATTGCCAACACCGAAGCAGCCATTCGTGCCCTTCCTTGTGAAATGGCAGAGGAAATACGCACGGAAACAGCCAGGATACTGCGCCGAGCAAAACCGCCAGCTTGCAACCTGAAGAAAGAAGAGGTACAAGCCATTAAGGATCTCAACGCCGACAAGAGTATATTGGTACTGCCTGCCGATAAGGGGAATGCGACCGTCGTAATGAAGACCGAAGATTATGAGCAAAAGATCCGAGACCTATTAGATCCGACGACGTACCGAAAACTAAGCGCAGATCCGACGCAACGTATCACACGGAATACGAATCGATTGATCAAGGCGTCTTCTCTGCCGGCGGACATACAGAGAAACCTGCGCAACACAGAAGCCCTACCACCTCGGCTGTATGGATTACCCAAGATCCATAAGAACAACGTTCCACTGAGACCGATCGTTAGCGCTCCTGGGTCACCGACATATAAGCTGGCAAAACACTTGGCCTCTCTGCTCCAACCACACGTGGGGAAGACCGACACATACATTAAGGACTCAGGACATTTCATTGAGAAGCTGAAGAAACTGAAACTTGCACCAAACGACATCCTTGTCAGCTTTGATGTTGCTTCGTTATTTACGAAAGTGCCACTCAGTGACGCTCTGGAGCACATCGGTTCCATTTTCCCGCTAGACATCAGAAAGCTCTTCCATGCATGTCACACCACGGCCTATTTCACGTGGAATGGCGACTTCTACGAACAGCTGGAAGGCGTCGCCATGGGTAGTCCTCTCAGTCCAGTGGTGGCCAACTTCTTCATGGAACAATTCGAAGCACAGGCACTGGACTCGGCCACTTGCAAACCTAAGGTGTGGTACAGGTACGTCGATGATACTTTCGTGGTGTGGAGCCATGGTGAAGAACAGCTCGGTGACTTCCTAAGACACTTGAACAGCCTCCATGCCAACATAACATTTACCATGGAAGTAGAAAAGGACAAGAAACTGCCATTTCTAGATGTGCTGGTCACAAGGGACGGCGAAAACCTGGGACACAGCGTGTATCGAAAACCGACTCACACGGACCGATACCTGCACAAACTGTCAAACCACCACCCGAGCCAGAAAAGGGGCATGATTAGTACGCTCGTAACGAGAGCAGGACGAATATGTGAGCCGCAACACCTCAAACGAGAAATGCAACACCTGGAAACAGTCCTGAGGAGCAATGGGTACTCCACAAATTATATTAGAAGTGTAACTGAGCCAAACACTCGGCGAAGTAAGGAACCAGAAAAAGAAATGTCGGGTACGGCCTTTCTGCCATACATTCCCAGAGTGACGGACAGAATCGGCCGTATATTGCGCAAACATGGCGTAAAGACGATCTTCAAACCGACAAGGAAGATCAAAGAGTGTCTTAGATCGGCGAAGGAGAAAAGAGACCCACTTTCAATGTCGGGAATATACCGCATTCCATGTACATGCGGAAAAGTTTATGTCGGGATGACTGGACGATCCATTAACACCAGGATCAAGGAGCATAAGCGACATTGCAGGTTGGGGCAGGTGGAGAAATCGGCCGTGGCAGAACACGCACTGAATGAGACCGACCACGTAATAAAATTCGCCGACATGGAAGTTCTGGCTGTAGAGAACCACTATCACACGCGCTTGTTCAGAGAAGCTGTAGAAATACAAAAACACGCGAACAGTTTGAACAAGAAAGAGGAAAGCCTTAAGGTCAACGGATCCTGGCTTCCCGTACTGCAGCGAACGACCGTCGCAGGTAGCAAGAGGAGAACCGCACCGGAAATGACCGCGGAGAAGCCCTCGGACGTTGGCGCGCCAGGTACATATAGTCTGCGCCCGCGAGCTCGGCTCCAGTTCACCACCGGCAATGGAGGGTGAAGCTTTGACAATGCCAGCCACTCGTGCTGGCGAAACGTCAGAAAAATCATTAGATGAACGTCGGCCGAAGAACCCGAGACAGAAGCCAATAGGCAGTTTGTCAACAAGTGGCCACGAAAGCCTCAACAATTTTGTAAACGAGGTAATGTTCAATGTAATGCGTATTTCGCTAATCATTCACCATTTCCTCATTAGAAAAACGTTGGACAATGTGCTTTTACTGTTATGATGACGACGAACGAATCGTCGCCAATGTGAATGAGTGGTGGCCAATGCTAAATAGAAACATACAAATCTCTTCTTTGCATATACAGCAGGTTTGTCAGTGAAGTCGATAAGGAGCTAGCTGCATGGTCTGGGTCTACAACGAAGTCATTGGTAAAATATATTGTAAGTAACTGGTGGTACAGGAGTCTTCAAAGTCAGGAGGAATATAATTACAAACAGAGAGCTATAGAGGCATCACATAGGCCATACTTTAACTAAGCGCCTTGTTAGACGTTGCTTCCTATCAGCTGAAGGCTATACTACTTTTCTACTTGACGTCCCGAGCAAGAGTGGCCGAGTGCACGCTAGAGACTTGTTACAAGCCGCGGAGCGGGTCCGGCGATACTAGTGCGGACCGCGGTCGATAACTGCAACCCCTAACAAGTGTGGTATCGAACGTTGATACCACATTCCTCCCCCGCAAATCTCCGAACGGCCGTTGAATATGGCTTCCGACCGCCGGGTGGAGGATGAGTAGTTGATGAGGTGGGGAGCCTGACTGCAGACGAGGCATGCCCACCCGCACCCTGCGATTCGGACCGAGGGGAGACAGGAAACGCCTGGAAACCTACTCCAGGGTGCGCGTCTACATTAGGTGTCTGCGCTTCTACAACTATGGTAGGAACCGAAGGGCCGACGTCCATCGGGTCGGGTCACCCGACCGGCAACAACGAGTGGAATCTCGGAAGCGCAGACTGTTCTACTGCGGGGGACGGCGTCGTAATCGGAAGTTCACTGTGCACTATCACAGCTGAAGGCACCTGGTCCGTATGTTCATCCGGTCTCCGCAGCGATGCTGGCACTGCGGGCGACTCCGGCGCGAGACACGGCGTCCGCGCTGGCGCGTCGTCGCGTGGCACCCAGGGGCGAGCAGAGCAAGAAAGCAGCCCCGACGGCGCCGACACTGGAAACAGAGGGCAAGCGGCAGAGACCCCACGACTGAAGAGGCGCATCTGATTCTGATGCCTGCGCACCTCACCAGACGGACCTGAGATGACAAACATAGCGCGGCCAAGATGGCGGAGAATGCGTCCTTTCAACCACCGGCGATTGCCGCGAAAATGACGCAAATAGACAATACCATCTGGCCAGAATTTGTGGGTCTGCCGTGGCAAAGAAACGCGGTGCGGAGGATGCAACAAATTCGTCGACCGTGCCAGAATTGAGTCGGCAAAGCACCGTCGCGGGGCTGAGATCGGTACGAAGATAAAAACAACAAAAGAGCGTCCTCGCGAGAGTGAGAGGCTCGCAATTTAGACATCTGCGACTTAAACGTCCGGACGAATCTTTCAGCGGCTCCGTTCCATTGAGGAGAGAACGGTGCTGAAGTTAAATGCTGAATACCATTAGATTCACTAAAGGTTTCGAACTCTGCAGACACAAATTGAGGTCCATTGTCAGTGACAATGACTTGTGGCAATCCTTCTACGCAAAATATAGAAGACAAGGCTTTGATGGTAGCAGACGATGTCGTTGATGGCATGCGAACAACAAATGGAAAACCGCTAAAAGAATCAACAAGAATTAACCATCGTGCGTCCCAAAAAGGACCAGCGGAATCTAAATGTAAGCGATTCCATGCCAAAGTCGCCTTAGGCCAAAAGAAATTTTTTTGCGGTGGTGCAGATCGGTTTTCTGCACACACAGAACAAGAAGAACAAATCTTAGTGATGTCAGCATCAATTCCAAACCAGGTACAGTGACGGAGAGCTAACTGTTTTATCCGTACGATACCCCAATGACCTTAGTGAAGAAGTCGTAGCACAGCTGGCTGCAACGAACGTGGAACAACAACACGCAACTGATTGTTCTCCTTGCGGAGCAAGATGACAGTGCCTTGGACAAAAAGTCGTAGTCTGTGTACAAAAGAAAACGACGAACCAACGGATCGTCAATCCGATTTTTAGACAAAGGCCATTGCGTAGTGACATAACGCAAAACAACACTTAATATTGGGTCGTTAGCTGTTGCTGTGGCTATACGACGAAAGTTAACAGGAAAACTTTCCACAACATCATCATTTTGCTCGTCTATGAACATACAAGCCTGTTCGGAAGAGTCGAACAGCGTGTCTTTAGCTATTGGCAATAGGGATAACGCGTCGGCGTTACCGTGCTGGGAAGTAGGCCGATGCAAGATGTAACGGTACTGAGACAAAAACAACGAATAAATGTTTTAGCCGTACTATAAGGCACGTGCTTTAACGGGTGAAACAAAGACGTCAAAGGCTTGTGGTCGGTGAGAACTGTAAACTTGTGACCATATAAGAAGTCGTGGAATTTCGTAACTCCAAAAGTCAAAGCGAGAGTTTGTTTCTCGATATGCGAGTAGTTACGCTGCGCAGAGGAGAGAGCTTCGATGCAAATGCGATCGGCCGATCGCGCAAACCAAATCTGTGAGCAAGAACAGCTCCGATCCCGAAATATGAAGTTTCAACCATGAGGACAGGTGGTTTCGTAGGATCGAAGGGTGTAACATATGTACTAGATAACAACGCAGATTTAAGCATTCAGGCGACCAAATGAACGGAACGTTCTTTCACGTAGTCGATGTAATGGTGCTGCAAGAGATGATGCGTTAGGCAAAAACTTGTGATAATAATTGAGCTTTCCAAGGACGGATTGTAATTCTTTAACTGTCTTGGGTGCTGGTAGCTCTGATATTGCTCTTTAAATGAGCCGGACTTGGATGGATGCCTTGAGAGTTCATTACGTGTCCCAAGTAGGATAACTGTTCAGAAAAGAAATTACACTTGTCCCTATTGAGTCTAAGTCATTCTCACGTAGCACTTCAGATAACTGTCTCAAATTATGCAAATGTTCACACTCAGAAACACTGCTTGTGGGAACACGTTTAGTGACGACTAGCAGGTCATCGCACACAGCTAAGGAGAATACATCAAATAAATCAAGACCAAAAATATTTAGAGATGATGGTGAACACAGTACATGAAAAGAACCCACTTGCGTTTGTCCAAGGTATGTCGCTGGCAAACTACACAGTCCTAATACCGTGATACTTTGACCACTGTAGGTAGCTAACGTGACATTTTCGTTACGCAATGGAGGTAAACCAAGCAATCCGTAAGTTTTACGATTCATTAGTGAAAAAGACGCTCCATTGTCCAGCTGAAAAGTAATCGTGTGATTCTGAATGTTGAAGTCGACAAAAAGTTTGTTCAGCCGTCGACGAAAAATGTTAGTCTGAGAAGCCATGTTGACTGACAAATGTGGACGAACAGATCGGGCGTGGCGGGACATTTTTCGTCGGCGTGCACTAGTCTTACAAGCAAAATTGTCACAATCGGGCAAAGGCACAGGTACCGGAGCCGAAATTACAACATTTATTTCCGTTGCTTGTGGCTGGTTGTGATAGGAAGTCTTATATCGGGAACCGTTCCGGCGGAAGCTACTTTGTCCGGAAACGTGACACTGAGTGTCAGTTTTTTGTCGTTTGAGGCACACTGCCTGGACATGTCCCTTCTTGTTGCAAAAATGGCACACGGCCTTGCGCGATGGGCAGTTCTGGCGCGAGTGCTTTGATTTACATTGCGGGCATGAGCGCATAGCACGCGGCTGCTGCCGGCTCATAACAGGTGTCTATTTTCTGGAAGTGAGTTGGGCAGGAGCGCCTTATACCGCTCGGCTAATCAAACGCGGCGCATAAGATAAAAATAATTTCATCATTCCCACATTTTAGTAAAACCCCAAGGTCAGTCTTACTTGATCACTGTTCCTACCCAATAGCAGAATCTTTGTGCAACATGTGAATTACGAAGCGTAAAAGAAAAAGGAGCAAAATATCTTTATACAAGTAGCGCAAACTGTCCTGTAGATTAAGCCAATCGAACAAAGTCACCCCTCAAAAAAAGGTTACTTATATTTACATAACATCAAATTATAGTATATACTTATATTAAACTAATAATAAAGTATCAGAAACGCGGATGTTAGGGAAAAAAATTGGATGAGTCAAAACGCGAACCACCGTAACAACAAGCAACTCAATACACTACTTTTCTTTTTTGTAATCTCATTTTGTTCGTTATAGTTCGTTGTAATTGTTCGTGGCGGACGTCCCCTGATGCCCGTTGAAGTTCGTTATTGATCCAGTCACTCATTTTTTTTTTTTTTTTTTTTTTTTTTTTTTTTTACATAGGGCAGGTAACTCTCTGACCGAACACGCTGAGCTACCGTGCCGGCACACTACTGATTACGCTAAACCAACAACACACTCTTTGTATTTAATCATATTATGTTACTCCCATGCTGAAAACCTTAATCGTAGGTATGTTACTAATTGAAATTTAACTATAACACATTGTACCAAGAACAATGCGTTTTGGGTGGATCTTCAGCGTGTCGCTGCCTTCAAATAGCCTACTCTCATAATACGCAAGTTACAATAATTCTTTTGCCACGAATATGATGTTTCTCATTATTTTATTGGAACGAATCACACAGTTAACAACGGGTTTTCCAGTGATTCTCAGTTTACTGGTGCTCAGAAACGACATATACACTCCTGGAAATGGAAGAAAGAACACATTGACACCGGTGTGTCAGACCCACCATACTTGCTCCGGACACTGCGAGAGGGCTGTACAAGCAATGATCACACGCACGGCACAGCGGACACACCAGGAACCGCGGTGTTGGCCGTCGAATGGCGCTAGCTGCGCAGCATTTGTGCACCGCCGCCGTCAGTGTCAGCCAGTTTGCCGTGGCATACGGAGCTCCATCGCAGTCTTTAACACTGGTAGCATGCCGCGACAGTGTGGACGTGAACCGTATGTGCAGTTGACGGACTTTGAGCGAGGGCGTATAGTGGGCATGCGGGAGGCCGGGTGGACGTACCGCCGAATTGCTCAACACGTGGGGCGTGAGGTCTCCACAGTACAGTCTTAGACAATAAAACTGACCGCCGGCCGGCCGCCACAGAGACTAAGTCCGAGTCATTCACTTAAGGTGGCCAATAAAACTGACCGCCCCTGACAACTCTAAGTCCGGCCATATGCACAATCTGGCAACACTGTAAGATGCGGAAGTGTTAGGAGGAAGTATTGTCTACTTCCGAGACGGTGTCGGACTATGTGAGCCCGTGGTCTAGTGGCAAGCGTCGTGCGTTCTAAGCTTACAGTCGCCTGTTCGCGTCCAACTTTTTTTTTTTTTTTTTTTTTTTTTTTTTTTTTTTTTTTTTTTTTTTTTTTTTTTCCACAGTCGGTCTAAGGTTATGAGTCTGACTGAACATCAAAGATAATTCGCTTAACATTCTACCCACCAGCAATAACAAGTATTCCAGAAACAATTCCGCAGGACAGCTCGTGGCTGCGTCGCGATCATAACAGCTTACGCTCGAGCGTTTCCTCGCGCTGCAGCGGCTACCGGCCACCGGCCAGGCGCCACCCGCCGCCTGAAATCCGGCACCGCTCAGGTGAACGCGGCGCGACGCTGTCAGTGTATGTATCAACTGCCATTTTCGAATTTGAAGTTCTAGTTATCATCTTGCAGTTAAGCATTGGATTTTGCATACTTGAGAATCATGAACTACAGTTAAGCATTGTAAAATTGAGTCGCAAGTGGAAATAGGTGTAACATCTGCAACGCAACGTTTACTTTTGGTATAACAGAGGGGTGAATGCAGAGGAGGCAGCTAGAAAGATTTGAATTGTGTGTGGAGCGAGTGCTTTTGGGAAAAATACGCCAGAAAAAGATATTCTTGTTTCAACAAAGATCGTTCTGGCATCAATGATTTTCCACATTAAGCAAGTCTCGACTACTGATATATGTGATAGATTACCATTTTACCATCATGCGACATTTGCATTCAACAGGCAAAGTTCAGAAGTCTGGTGTACGAGTACTACATGCTCTAATTCGAAACAACAAAAATCAACGGAGTGACTATTATTGAACGTCATCAGGTCGCTCATTGAGCATTCGTATGCAGTACTGTAACTGGTGACGTGTTATGATGCCTTTATCATTAACTTCCTAAGAAGAAATGAAAGGCTGAGCCCCTCCAAAAGACATAAACTCGAGCAAAGAGTAGTGTGAACATAATATTTTACATCTGATAGCTCCAAAAGTGAGTTTTGGGCTACGAATTCTACCAAAACACAGCTGGAATTTGTTGCCAACAACTGAGACACCTTTCGGTCTCAGCGTAAGAAAATCGAGCAACACAACTACATCACATGTTCTACTGCATGATAACGCACTTCTTGATTTGAGAAACAAAACTATCCAGGAGATTGAAATTAAAGTCGTCTCTCAGGCACTTGTATTGATAGAGAAGTCCTCTCTCAAGCACTTGTCCCTCTCGTCATATATTCGTTAAGCTTTACCTTTCCCGCTCTTGATCGATCAACCGTCGACGCAATTCATTTCTAGACGAAAATACTCTTAAAACTACTCTGGTATAATTATATCGTTGAAACCAGTAGGTTTCTACTGGCGTAGAATTTGTAAACAACTTTAGCATTGTCACATCGTTTTAGATATCGTGAAAGAAAATTCTTTTGCTGATTAATTTCTCATTGATGATTACTGTTGCGTTTAGTAAACTATCGGAAAATCCAATTAAAATATTCACTGTACTAATACAAAATAAATTCAGCTTACTACAGAAACATCACGACGGCAGACTATCTTAATAAAGCATTAAGTATCTGTGAGACGATTGAGCGTATTTTAACACGAATTAGTAGGACATTACCGACTTTTGACTTCGAAAAGATCCGTATTTACTTCATTTCCTGTATCATCCGCTATTATTATGAAAAGTGGCATTTCATAGATATAATTATGTATTCACAACAACAAAAAATATGCCGTCATTATGAATTTGGCAGTACCGTAAGGTTTTCGCTCTGACACTAAGGGTTACTGAAAGTAGCAGGGCGCGTTGTCTTACGATTCCCTTATTGCGTTTGTATCTGCCTGCTTGTAGCTCTGCTACAAAAGAATTAAAAATCTGGCTTTCAGCGAGTCTCGAAAGGCGAACGAAAGCAGCTTGCACCTGGTAGCCAAACATGTTTCTTGGGAACTGGCTACTTCCTAAGTGGGAAGACATTCTTTTGTGGTTGAATTGTTGGCAAATGTCAGTCAGACGTGTGCTGTTGGTCTAAGCGTTTCGGTGTGTTGAATTTGTACCAATGATTTTTCTATAGGTTTTTTCTGTCCCAAATAGAGAGTTGAAGCCTCCCATTAGTATTTTCACGTCATCTTGGTAAATTTTGCTCATAGTATTTTCGAGTGTGTTCCACAATTTTTCGACATTTTCGGTGTTTTCCTTATTTTCGATGTTGGTGGGGGCATGTGCATTTATGAGTGTATATTTTTTATAGGGGCTCTGAATGAGCATAGTCATAACTCGATTGTTGATGGGTGTGATTTCTTCGACAGAGTTGTTGATAGATCTGTGTTCGAGAAATGCAATGCCGAGGATTGGTGCGAGTTTCGCTACCTTTTGTTGTATTTTGAAGATGCCATGGTTTCCGTAATGCAAGTTTTAATTGTCAATTAATCGTGGTTCTTGAAGAGCAAGGATGAGAATTTTTTGGCGGACGATTTCTTTTGTGAGATTATTTAGGTTTTTTGTTTGGATCAATGTATCGATGTTTAGTTTTCAAATGAATGTTTTCTGCTTGTAGGGAAATTTACCAGAGATCTTCGATATTCTCTGCCGTGCTAACCTGGACTCCCCAGAGTGCGAAAATCCAACTGCCGCCTATCGGTGGCCAGGTTGTGTACCACCTGGGGTAAAGTTACCTTTGCTTGCATAGTTCATGTTTTCTCGTGTTTCATTGGTTTGGCCTGGGTGATACCAGGACCGGACAGGACCAGAGGGTGTTGAAGCCTTTGGAAGCAAATATTTTCAGCCAAGCTCATTGAGCTAACAGACGGTGACCAGAGTAGCGGTGATTTTCACTCAGATGTGTCTGGATTTTGGGTTCAACGGATTGAGTAGCCGTTCAGGATTGTGTTAGTATTTGGTTCACCACAAGTATTTGATTTCCACGGTACCATCCATATGGGGGAGGGTTTCCTCTATCGGCCACACGGGATTTTTATTATTATTGTCATTATTATGTCATCAGCAAATCCGATATGGTGTATCTTCCATCCACTGAAATAGATGTGTGTTGTTCGATTCAGTATTTCCATCACATAAACATGGTTTATAATTACGTTACATTGCTGCTAGTAGACATATTTCTCACTTTTTCTTAGACAGTTGCTAGCTGTTACCCCATCATAGGAATTTATGTGCGCAGCATTGTTGCAATACAGACGTTCAAATTATCCGATTTCTGTAATTTCATTTCGATACAAGATCGTCCTAATCGGATTCAGCCAGTCAGTCTTAATGTGGCTATCCGACTACGACGCTCATCATATGATAGACTGGGTGAACCACATTCTTAATCGGACTGTTGAATCCAGATCACTTATCTATGACAGGGAATGAATTCTTAAACACTGTGCTTATTACAAATACGTTATTTAAATATAAATATATGAACTAACGACATAACAATGTATTTACAGGAGCAGAGACCCATCCATCATAGTAGAGCAGTGCGAGATTGGTTTCAGGGCCAAGAGAGGATGAAGCTGTAGCCGTTTGTTCCACGATCACCGAACATCAACCAGATAGAGAATATGTGGGCAGAGGTAACAAGGTCATTGCCATGTGTCCCTACAAATGCAAGCGACCTTTGGACGAATATAGAAAACGTATGGTGGGAAGTAAACCATCACGCTACACTGTCGACGACTTAATGAAATCAATTTCCCTACGCCCTCGAGAAATCTTACGTAATGATCGTGGGTGGGTTGGTTACTAAAAGTATACTCGTCCACAAAGCCCATGTGGACAGTTATCTGATAATCGGTCAAGCTTTGCTTTGTCGCAGCCCTTTAGCATACATCAAGTCCATTTACTTTCAGTCCCCTCCCTCCTTACAATTCTTGCAGTGCAAGGTAATTGAAAAATCTCATCCACTCGACGCCAACTGAGGAACTGACTGGTGCATGTGTTGTTCAACACACAGTAGTTGTCACCCTCACAGGAATCAATGACTGTTTGTGTGTGTGTGTGTGTGTGTGTGTGTGTGTGTGTGTGTTTTCGTGTTAACGTACGATGTGAATCAATACTATTTACATTAGAGAGACAACCAACAATAAATATTGCATCAAATATGACTGTAAAGTATTTTAATGCGATGGGAAGCTACAAACTGAATTTTTACCCATCCCATGTCCTGCGTATTCCGTTAAGTAAGATCTATTAACTCCATAGTATCGTTAGCAGAGACAGTGCGCTCTTGTTGTCGAGGCTCGCGACAAGTGCAGCGATTAGCAGTGCCCAATGCCGCCGCGATTTGTTTATGTTGGCTGAGCGTGGACACTGCAGCAGACGCTTCGCCCTAAACAGAAAGAAATCACCTTGGCTCTGACTCCAGTGAGCGGATATCACTGCCTGCGTGTTCTTATAGTAACCAACGTGAGACTCTACTCACAGGTGCCATGGAGCAATTGCAACGGGTATCATGTCATTAGTCATCAGAATATTAACCAGTGATGAAACGTCCACTCTATTTGAATCCCAAGACAATAGGAACCTTGTCACAAAGGAATGTGAGGTGATATCAAAACTTATCCAACATACAAAAATTAACTGCAGGGCTTTCATGTTTGCAGTAATAGCACACAAGGAAATATTATGTCTTGGAAGCGTATATTTCATTTCCTCTTCTCATATTAACGCCCTTGTTTTAATATGAAGTGAGAAAATAAACACGAAAAACTAAAGCTCCTGAGAAGCATATAAGTCATTTCCTCGTCTCATATCATAACTTTTGTTTTAGTATGAAGTAAAAAAATAAACAGTTTAGAGTTCTGAAGCATAATATGACACCAGATTCTTATCGTAGGCGCTATCGGAAACGCCAAAAGCAGGGAGCTGTCCATTCTTTCGTCCAACAGTCTGTTTCCTTTCATGTATTTATTCCTCCAGCTAGGAGATTATTATTTAAGGACTTGTGGGCATCAAGTTCTTCAGCAGAACAAGCCTTATGTTATTGTGCTAATTACCGTATGGAAAAAATGCAACAAAGGCGAGTTCCGCTAGAGCAGTGAGGTTATTTGCACATGTGTGTATTCAGCAATGACTGCCAGCTGCCACAACACTTCACAGAATCCTTGCGGCAGGCAACACAACTGTGCGTGCACTTCAGACTTCATTCAGTGAGACGTCAGGAGATGGATGAAAACGTCAAATTAACGTCGCTTTCCGAGTCGTATTCAATCCAGAATGAGGTGTTATTAAGGTATTGGGTGATCTAGCAATTCCACTTTTATGATTCCCATATGAGTATTTCGATAGCCAAAAGAACCCGTTAGTGTGAAACTATCGGGAACTGCATTATATCAAACTGTAAGAACTTCAGACAATACGTGGACTCTACTCTTCGCTGGGTGACCTATTACTGTTATTTAGCATTCTCTCCGTCCTAGTCAAATGGTTCAAATGGTTCTGAGCACTATTGGACTTAACATCTGTGGTCATCAGTCCCCTAGAACTTAGAACTACTTAAACCTAAGTAACCTAAGGACATCACACACATCCATGCCCGAGTCAGGATTCGAACCTGCGACCGTAGCAGTCGCGCGGTTCCGGACTGAGCGCCTAGAACCGCTAGACCACCGCGGCCGGCCACGTGCTAGTCGTAATGCAAATGGAACTTCAGAGGCGCTTTCCGCTATTCTTGACAAACATCAGTAACCTGTAATCACTGAGAGTCACAACTGCGTTCTAGGCGCTCAGTCAGGAACCGCACGACTGCTACGGTCGCAGGTTCGAATCCTGCCTCGGGCATGGATGTGTGTGATGTCCTTAGGTTAGTTAGGTTTAAGTAGTTCTAAGTTCTAGGGGACTTATGACCACAGATGTTGAGTCCCATAGTGCTCAGAGCCATTTGAACCATTTGTCACAACTGCGTGATGATAATGGTTCAGGTTGTCAGTAGTTGTGGTGGTGTTACGTTGTCAAACTGCTTACAGTAACGTTAATGGTGGCGCACATACTTTAGCGCTGACTACCTACTTAAGTAAAGATAGTGTTGTGGCGTCATCGCTTGTCTTTATTTGGCCTCAGCTTGAGTAATCCGATTTAACGAACATGGTACTCCAATCGCGGGCTCCTAATAAAGTATGACTGCAGAGATTATCGTGCGGATATTACATTAATTCTGCAATGAAATGCTTAACAAATCTTACCCTCAGATATGCAGCTGGAATGACTAATTACACAGGTACTCCATGTTGCACTAAGTGATCAGTTCGCTGCAATACTGCTTGTACTGTTCGTAAATACTCTTATACTTCAGAAATGGTTCTAATGGCTCTGAGCACTATGGGACTTAACTTCTGAGGTTATCAGTCCGCTAGAACTTAGAACTAGTTAAACCTAACTAGCCTAAGGACCTCAGACACACCATGTCCGAGACAGGACGCGAACCTGCGACCGTAGCGGTCGCGCGGTTCCAGACTGTAGCGCCCAGAACCGCACGGCCACTCCGGCCGGCTTGCCATATGAACCATTTGAACTATTTAACACAAAATGACATTAAAAATTTAAGTTATTCACGAGCAGCTAGTTGAGAATATGTATGAACATTAAATGACACGACGAACCGTCTTGTTCTGCATATGGATTCAAACCCAGCTCATGCAGACTAAGCAAAGATTTCGTGACTGACGGAAACTAACAGTCATTCCTGATTAGGCATACAGAGAGTGATATACCTCGATTTTAGACAGTATCAGTTAGCAAATATCAACTTTAAATTGCATAACGCAAACATTTTTAACAGACGCGAATTCCTACCCAGCATCTATTGTCCCTGTTAACGAACTACGAGAGATGTTAAATATTGCTTCTTCACAAGTAACTTACTTGAAATGCCGTGAGGTAAAGCTGTGTGTTGGACACGGATTCGAACCCGGAACCTAATCGGATTGCTATCGAAGCACAGTCAAATGTGACATATCGGAATTTCGCGGCAGTAGCTAGATGTTTTAACTGAAATGACGAGACGAAACATTAATTTTTTCCTTCCCAGGACTCCAACCCGGCACCTATCGCTGTTATATTCTAGAGAAAACGAACGTTAAATATGGGTTTGTTGCACCAGCAGTGACATGTGAGCATGTTTGAACTGAAATAATATGACGAAGAGTTCAGCGCTCACTGGGAATAGAGCCCCACACATATCGTTGTTGACTACACACAAAGAGACGTCAGCTACCGAATTTTTCTCCACCAGCTGCTCAGAATAGCATCTTGAACTTACAGTCATCTCGCAAATAGTTCTGTGTCTCACTGGGAGTTAAAAACGTCAGATATCGTTAGTGTTGACAGCGAATGAAAATACATTAAAAATCGAAATTATTATCCACCAACAGATAGGTGTTCTCATGCTAGAGCTTGATAATACATAATTAAATCTTTAGTGCCGGGCCAGGATTCGATCCCATTCACGCGTAATATGTGAAGGTGTTGAGGAATCTGCAGTTTTGAACAAACAACAAATTGTAGCCGAGCTGTATTGCCACGAAGGGACCAAATTCCGCGTTAAGGGCGGTCTGAGTTGCATTCCCAGTTCAGAACCAATTTTATCGACATACAGAAGCTCAAATAAAAGATGGAATAAGTGTCGTCACTTGAAATAAATAACTAGTATAAGAAAGGTTACTGGTGAAAGAGTTTCTACATGTCGCCACTCCAGACTTTATTGTGGTTCAACCTACCGTCTACTTGGTAAAGAAGGAATATCATCTTTAATGTGAATTTCCAGACCACGCAGCCATTATATCTCCTTCACTTGGTGTAGCCAGGAGAGAATGGAATCTGTCTCTCCCTATCTAAAATCATTGACAGAAGTGGGAATCGAACCCAGACCATAGGTATAACAACCTACCATCCGTCCAACAGACCACGAAATCCTCTTCTCTGCGAGTCATTTTTCTATCATAACGCAGTTGCGCCCCACTGGATGAAAATTCTGACACACAGGCTCCCTGTAGTAATTTGCAGCATGTTCAGTAAATTCATTTACTTGGTTGACCGAATCACCATGAACTAGCTGCCTCGCCTACCCAGTGCATACATTCGACTATTTTGTAATCACAGAAATAAAATCACGTAACTGCCACCTACACACAACTGCCAACAGTGTAGGATGCAGAAGTTTAGCTCAAGTGGAAAGGAACACTTCCTATTTATTCTATTGCGCTATCTGTTACTAGAAAACGTCGTTCAGTCCAAAAGAAAAGCTGTAACTGTTTGTCTCTCAGAAGTCAAGACCTGGCCATATGCATAATCTCACAGTGCTGTGGAATCCAAAAGTTCTGGAGGAATAGTTGCCGAGCTCTGGAGCTGTTGTAGCTGCGTGTCAGCTTGTAGCATAGATGAGATGTCGCGAGTTCGAATACATTCAGTGCTACATTTTTTAAAACGCAATTCTGCTCTCTGCTGAAGTTATCAATCTAATGGAACTTTGAACATAATTCCCTTCACTTCTCAACCCAAAGTAGTCGCATGTGGAAAAAGGACTATTAAACCTGAATAGAGCAAAATGTCACAGTAGTTAGACAGCAGGCAGCAGATGCATCTCGAAGATGTGCAGGAAGAGCGCATCGTGCCATAATATGTCAGAAAAGTATTTTCTACATTAGCCGTCGTGTGGTAGTGATATTTTAGTCTTCTTCAAACTTTGTTTGACAGCTTTAACTCAGTCTGACAATGCACATGCAGTTTATTGATTACATGCATGTAGAAAACTTGTTCTGTCATAGGTAACATCAGAGAATTCGCATATATCGTTGATGATTAATGTCTCTCTCATGTTTACTATTGTTTTAACAACACTAAAGGAAACCTTACGAAAATTGTGCACTGTATTATAAGAAATGAAATAAAACTAACCATGATAACCTTACGACGAAAGTATCTGTACACAAGCATGCCGCTATCGACACGAATTAGTAAAATACTACTCACTTAGATTTTGATTGGGTCTGTGTTTAATTGGTATGCTGTGTCACACTCAAGAGGGATGCAAATGTGGCATTTCATAAATATAGTTACGTATTCCTAGAAACCCAAAATTCGCTTGTCAGCAGTGGAAAGAGGCGTTACCTGTTGTACAGCATTGTAAGTTTTTCAACATTGCACTATGAGCTGAAAACATTTTCTTGCGATTTCCTTATTGATGTTTGTTCTGACTGCTTGTAGCTCTTTCACAGAAGGGATAAAAACGTTACCAGTCAGTGAGACTGGAACTGCGAACCGTAAAAGACGCCGTTTCACAGGTCAGCACGTTACCACAGAGCTGGCGAGGAGGTATGGGTTTCAGCTTCCTATTACGATGGCAATAGTAACTAGAACTCGTAAACCGCTATTTAAAGGTCGAGATTAGTTGCGATTTCCACTTGCAACGACTTTCCTGGGCTGAAAACCGTAAATTTTCAATCTTTTGTTACCCTTCAAACGATAATAACTCAGATTATTCAATGGAAATGACAGGTAAAATCAAGTGAACTTTGAGGCTTAATTCCGTGCACACCAGGAAGTAACTCGTCGATCACAGAGTTGCCAAACATACGTTGCCTTGTTGCCAAATCTCAGTTACAGTACCAGCAGGAAGAAGACGAACCGATGTGATCCTACAGCGGTCTGGGAAGGGACCATAGCTGGTGTCTCCAAGTCGCGGCTGCTACGGCCTGGAATACGTAATGCGTCTGATTCGCTTTCTGTAACTAGGTTTAGGGACTGGAGCGTAGTTACTAATAATACTCAGAACTGACTGCAAACTGAGCATCATAAATCAGCAACTCTCATTGTTGTTTTTATATTTCTTTCGTAAGTGTACTCAAAACTAAGAAAGTCATTCACAGGCGTTTTCGTGCCTCGCCGATAGTCGAGCACAACATACAAATAAAAATAAAAAAGAATGTGTGTGTGTGTGTGTGAGAGAGAGAGAGAGAGAGAGAGAGAGGGAGAGAGAGAGAGAGAGAGAGAAAGAGAGAGAGAGAAATAAAAAGCAATGAGAGAGAGTGTAAAAAATTGTTGTAAAGAAATTGAATCATGGTATTTAAAGAAATCTTTCATTAAAATGACACGTTCCACATCATTACGAAATGTCGTATTCATGATCTATGGAACAAGAGTTAATCTAATGTAATCTTCTCACATCATATTGATGATTAGCCATGAAGAGTCATGAATTACCGAAATTTTTGCCAATACCAGTAACCAAATCTAAACTTGACAATAAAAGACGACAATTTTTGTAATAAACCGTGACTCCTATCAAGACCCTTTCGTCCCTGTTATCTAACCACGAAAGATGTCTGATATACCTCCATTCTGAAGTAACAAAGTGTGCATGCATTTAAAGATGAAGTGCATGATGTGAAGTTCTGTGACGGAGATATGAACCCAACACGCAATCCGATTGTTAACTAAGAAAAATCAAATGTTACGTATCGGTTTTTCTTACGAGCCGCTAGGTGTCTGAATCTAAAATAAGGATACAAACTTTTGTGCCTAAGCGACAATCGAACTGCACACCTACCGTGCATCCACGAATATAGCTTAAGTATCAGTTGCCTACCCATGAACAGTAAGATGTGTGCGTGTTTGACCAGAAATAACGACACCTGTTGCGATTGTTGGCAACACATGAACAGACATTGAAATTGCGCGTTAATTTTCACTAGCAGGTGGGTGTGCACTTGATAAAGCTAGAAATGAAATTATGAATATTTTTGTACTGGATCAGGTTTCAGACCCACATACTTACCTTTGGAGGAGACCTAGAGAAGATTGCAGTCTTGGGAAAAGGAACGAAATGACTGAACTACTGTTCCGAGAGAGTCAGATCCTCGAAAGAGGAGATACGAATTCGAATCACAGTCCAGCACCAAATTTTTCAACGTCTCTAGTTCAATCAAGTACAAGTAAAATAACAGCCCTGTCCCTTTAAATGGCTATCGGTTCATCAAATAAAATAAAATTTTCTAATGTAAGTAAGCTTGCTGGCGACTGTATTTCTGGTTACCATGACTTCCGCTGTGTCATTTCCCAACGTAAACCGGCTCTGCCTAGTTGGTAATGAAGGAACGTGATGTTTAATGCGGATTCTGGATTATAACGTCTTTCTCTTGAGGTTACCAGAGGTAAATAAATCTGTTTGTGCCTCTTAAAAGTAAATGCCTGAACCCACGCATTGCACCTGTGATAGTTCGTTCCACCAGACCATTGTGACCACATTACCCAGCCCCAGGAGTGTGCTGTAACGGATGATGTGCTTAGCTTACAAAATTAGTCACCGGTGGAAAAAATGCGAGTCTATTAAATGGTCAAGTAGAAGCAAGCTTCTGACGCAGAGATTATGCTATTCTCATGTCAGCAGGATGTAAAGACTCTTCTAGGCATCATAGGCTGGATGTGAAGCCATTTTGATTTTTCACAAATTCAACAAATTTCTTAGTTCGAGAAAATCCACTGTGAAGCGTGAAGTTGCCGGATAATTCATCCTCTCTTGGCCCTGAAACCAATCTCGCACTGCTCTACTATGATGGATGGGTCTCTGCTCCTGTAAATACATTGTTATGTCGTTAGTTCATATATTTATATTTAAATAACGTATTTGTAATAAGCACAGTGTTTAAGAATTCATTCCCTGTCATAGATAAGTGATCTGGATTCAACAGTCCGATTAAGAATGTGGTTCACCCAGTCTATCATATGATGAGCGTCGTAGTCGGATAGCCACATTAAGACTGACTGGCTGAATCCGATTAGGACGATCTTGTATCGAAATGAAATTACAGAAATCGGATAATTTGAACGTCTGTATTGCAACAATGCTGCGCACATAAATTCCTATGATGGGGTAACAGCTAGCAACTGTCTAAGAAAAAGTGAGAAATATGTCTACTAGCAGCAATGTAACGTAATTATAAACCATGTTTATGTGATGGAAATACTGAATCGAACAACACACATCTATTTCAGTGGATGGAAGATACACCATATCGGATTTGCTGATGACATAATAATGACAATAATAATAAAAATCCCGTGTGGCCGATAGAGGAAACCCTCCCCCATATGGATGGTACCGTGGAAATCAAATACTTGTGGTGAACCAAATACTAACACAATCCTGAACGGCTACTCAATCCGTTGAACCCAAAATCCAGACACATCTGAGTGAAAATCACCGCTACTCTGGTCACCGTCTGTTAGCTCAATGAGCTTGGCTGAAAATATTTGCTTCCAAAGGCTTCAACACCCTCTGGTCCTGTCCGGTCCTGGTATCACCCAGGCCAAACCAATGAAACACAAGAAAACATGAACTATGCAAGCAAAGGTAACTTTACCCCAGGTGGTACACAACCTGGCCACCGATAGGCGGCAGTTGGATTTTCGCACTCTGGGGAGTCCAGGTTAGCACGGCAGAGAATATCGAAGATCTCTGGTAAATTTCCCTACAAGCAGAAAACATTCATTTGAAAACTAAACATCGATACATTGATCCAAACAAAAAACCTAAATAATCTCACAAAAGAAATCGTCCGCCAAAAAATTCTCATCCTTGCTCTTCAAGAACCACGATTAATTGACAATTAAAACTTGCATTACGGAAACCATGGCATCTTCAAAATACAACAAAAGGTAGCGAAACTCGCACCAATCCTCGGCATTGCATTTCTCGAACACAGATCTATCAACAACTCTGTCGAAGAAATCACACCCATCAACAATCGAGTTATGACTATGCTCATTCAGAGCCCCTATAAAAAATATACACTCATAAATGCACATGCCCCCACCAACATCGAAAATAAGGAAAACACCGAAAATGTCGAAAAATTGTGGAACACACTCGAAAATACTATGAGCAAAATTTACCAAGATGACGTGAAAATACTAATGGGAGGCTTCAACTCTCTATTTGGGACAGAAAAAACCTATAGAAAAATCATTGGTACAAATTCAACACACCGAAACGCTTAGACCAACAGCACACGTCTGACTGACATTTGCCAACAATTCAACCACAAAAGAATGTCTTCCCACTTAGGAAGTAGCCAGTTCCCAAGAAACATGTTTGGCTACCAGGTGCAAGCTGCTTTCGTTCGCCTTTCGAGACTCGCTGAAAGCCAGATTTTTAATTCTTTTGTAGCAGAGCTACAAGCAGGCAGATACAAACGCAATAAGGGAATCGTAAGACAACGCGCCCTGCTACTTTCAGTAACCCTTAGTGTCAGAGCGAAAACCTTACGGTACTGCCAAATTCATAATGACGGCATATTTTTTGTTGTTGTGAATACATAATTATATCTATGAAATGCCACTTTTCATAATAATAGCGGATGATACAGGAAATGAAGTAAATACGGATCTTTTCGAAGTCAAAAGTCGGTAATGTCCTACTAATTCGTGTTAAAATACGCTCAATCGTCTCACAGATACTTAATGCTTTATTAAGATAGTCTGCCGTCGTGATGTTTCTGTAGTAAGCTGAATTTATTTTGTATTAGTACAGTGAATATTTTAATTGGATTTTCCGATAGTTTACTAAACGCAACAGTAATCATCAATGAGAAATTAATCAGCAAAAGAATTTTCTTTCACGATATCTAAAACGATGTGACAATGCTAAAGTTGTTTACAAATTCTACGCCAGTAGAAACCTACTGGTTTCAACGATATAATTATACCAGAGTAGTTTTAAGAGTATTTTCGTCTAGAAATGAATTGCGTCGACGGTTGATCGATCAAGAGCGGGAAAGGTAAAGCTTAACGAATATATGACGAGAGGGACAAGTGCTTGAGAGAGGACTTCTCTATCAATACAAGTGCCTGAGAGACGACTTTAATTTCAATCTCCTGGATAGTTTTGTTTCTCAAATCAAGAAGTGCGTTATCATGCAGTAGAACATGTGATGTAGTTGTGTTGCTCGATTTTCTTACGCTGAGACCGAAAGGTGTCTCAGTTGTTGGCAACAAATTCCAGCTGTGTTTTGGTAGAATTCGTAGCCCAAAACTCACTTTTGGAGCTATCAGATGTAAAATATTATGTTCACACTACTCTTTGCTCGAGTTTATGTCTTTTGGAGGGGCTCAGCCTTTCATTTCTTCTTAGGAAGTTAATGATAAAG